>NC_073306.1:185108026-185408026 GCF_027595985.1 Sorex araneus | reverse complement strand
TCTCAATGACCCCAGTTCCATCCAGGTTGAAAAAAACTGCTTAATTTCAAAATATAGAGACAAATGGAAAAAAAATGGGACTGACTCCTTTGGAGTCCATTTTGCCTTATTTTTAGGGCAATGCAGAGTGAAATCAAATGGGAGACCTCAACTTTGTACACTTTCTGCTTCTTTTCTTTAAATTTTAAACAGATAGTTGGTATAAACTTCATTTTTCTTTAATAATAAATGAGAATTGAAATTAGACAAAAGTGGAAGTTAATAAAGAGCAGAGGTTCAAAGACTGCTGAAAATAGTAACAGCAGTGCCATATGTTCAGAAATTACACCATTAATGATTGGAAACCAATTAATTTCATAATGATTGTTTCTCACAAAATGTCTCGCATTATCCCCTGCTTGGATGAATATAGGAAATAGCTGTGGAAGATAAAATAATTGCTTCTGTCACTGTTTCTGCTTCACACATTTCACATGAACCTGAACACTGCTTGGAAAGTCAGAATTCTATGAGAGAAAGTATTGATTTTTATCAACCTGGAAAGTGAAACGAGAGAGAGAATGACATTGCTAGCCATAGGGAGTTTAGTTCAGGTCAACAACCCTTAAGTTTTATGGGAATTGTTCAGAAATTACAAATGTTGCAGTGCTAAAGGACTCTGACATAGGACTAGAAAACACATTTTGACATTGGAGAGCGTTCAGCTTCCATCCTGCCACGGTCACTGAAATCCAGAGCATATTAAGCACAGCCATGGAGGTTCAAATGAGACTGTTTTTTGGAATGACATTTGGTCTAGATGGAACAAAAATTCACATGAAAAGTTAATTCCAGTGCCAATGAGTGCAGTGTAAATCAGCCAGTTTGCTGCCTCTGCGTTATTTCTGCTGGTGCTTGTCGGTGTCATCAGAGATGTCATTACATTAGGACATAATGCGACAACTCCCAATAGATGAAAATGTGAACCAACAGAGCATGGGAAATAGTTTCCTGAGCAACCTTTCTTTATTTTTCTTCCTTTAAGTCTTTGGGTTGTTGGTTTTCTGGAATTAAACCTAATCTTATTGGTCAAATGATTAAGTCATGTTTTAGTTTCAGTTAGCTTACATTTTTCTTCCATAATTGCAAGTCAGCTCCTGTGCACGGTCACACAGACGTATGTAACTATCTAGACATGTTATTTCTAACTTTTTTTATTTTGGTGGTTTTTTTAAAAAAAATTATTGACATTAAAAATGCTCTAACATTGCTAGTATGCTTCCACTGCTGCCCTTTATAAGCCTATCATGGAGCACAGGAGTTAACAACTAGGTCCAGAGAAGCTTTTCATGCAAAAGGTATGCAGGCTCTCATCTATTACTCAATCACGGCTCTCTCGGTATCTCCTAGTGGGTACTGTCATCTCTACCAACTGACAGACTTTCTTATTTATTTAGTAGAATCCCATCTAAATGATAAGATTTTATAAAACTAGCTAACTAAAATTTACTTGAACAATCATGAATGCTATCGATAAGATAAAAAATTTAGTCTGAATAACTCTCTTCAATGGAGAAATTGTCTAACCAATAAAAATTTAAAAAGTCTTTTAAACTTTTTTTTTCTTTTTGCTTTTTGGGTCACACCCAGCCACACACTGGGTCTGCACTCAGGAATTACTCCTGGAGGTGCTTGGGGGATCATATGGGATGCTGGGAATTGAACCTGGGTCAGCCACCTGTGAGGCAAACACACCCTACCTGCCGTGCTATGGCTCCAGCCCAACCAATAAAAATTTGAGACTGAATCAAGAGCTAAGTTTAGAACTGTATTGACACTTTATACATACCATAATCAGAGAGATACTACAGAAGGTAGAATTCTTGCCTTGCACATGGTCAACCCAGGTTTGATCTCCAGCACCACATATAGTTCCCTCAAGCCTACCAGGAGTAATCCGGAGCACAGAGCCAGCAGTAAGTTTAAGAGCAGCTGGGAATGCCATCCTTCCCTCCAAAATAAAAAGAGAAAAGCGTGGAACTTTATACCTAACCAGTAGAAAGCTAACCGAATTTGTCATTATAATTGGAATTCAGAATAGCTGATTTTATATTTTAAGATTACTTTTCCTTTGCAGCTACAAATGTCAAAAAATCACTGTGCGGCCTATTTTAAGGGCTTGAAGGATACTGGCTAGAGGTGAATAAATTCTACCTATATTTTGTATTCCCTTAACATCATATATGTATAATATAATAGCACATGCATAATATATTAGTACTGTCAATGGAGTTCCGACCTCCGTCGACAGTCAAGAATCAGGAACACTGTCTTTTTTTGCTAAGGCATCAAAAATCAGATGGGCTGGACATGTAATGCGATTCAGAGACTAGACTAGACTACTTCACTGGACTAGAGCTGTTACCAACTGGATTCCATAGGACATCAAAAGACTGTGCACCAACGAGATGGTCAGACATCTTTGTTAAAACTCTGAATGAACAGTTTGAGGCTCTTCCTGTTCCTGGAGCAAGCAGATATAATTAGGTTATACTAGCACGTGACAGGTATGAATGGAGACAGGTTACTGGCACCCACTTGAGCAAATTGAAGATCAATGGCATGACAAGTGATACAAGTGATATTAATACATTAATACATTAAACCAAGCTTATATTACATATATTTATAATGCATAAACACAACGGCAAATAAAAATTACACCAACCTGAGAAATGCAGTATAGACAGTACTAGTGCCATATTAATGATATTATAAATTTGTTATTAACATTATATGATATACTAATAATATTTTTCTTTGGAAACATCATATACTTACAAGTGTTATTTATCAATTATATTTTGCTACATAATTACACTGTTCAGGGATGGGGTTAATTCACTTCAACAATTTCACTGTAGCACTGTCGTCCCATTGTTCATTGATTTGCTCTAGCAGGCACCAGTAACATCTCCATTGTGAGACTTGTTATTGTTTTTGGCATATCGAATACACCATGGGCAGCTTGTCACGCTCTGCTGTGTGGGCGGGATACTCTCCGTAGCTTGCCGGGCTCTCTGAGAGGGACAGAGTAATCGAATCTGGGTGAGCCATGTGCAAGGCAAATATCCTACATGCTGTGCTATTGCTCTACTTCAATACTTTGATCAGAAAAATTGAGAATTACTTGTTTGTTTTAACATAAGTCTGCTGGAGACTTCAAAAGAACTTTTTGTATGCGACAGAAAGATTACTCTTTTTCTGATGATGTAATTAGAATTACATTCCCTTTAATTGTACTAAATTTTCCTAATAATATATTTTATACCTGGGGTCTCTATTCAAAATCAATAAACGTTTTTCTTAAAAGAAGATAGAACACAAGAGTAGATACATGAATAAGTGACAAATAGATTAAAAGTAGAGACTTAGATGGGGGCCAGAGCAATAGCACAGCGGGTAGGGTGTTAGCCTTGCACGCGGCCTACCTGGGTTCAATCCCCCGTATCCATATGGTCTGCCCAGCACCGCCAGGAGTAATTTTTGAGCACAGAGCCAGGAGTAACCCCTGAGAATCACTGGGTTTGACCCAAAAAGAAAAAAGAAAAGTAGAGGCATGGAATATGTCAAACACAATACAAATAGCAAACATATCATTGTTTCACTTACCTATTAAATAGAAAGAGAATTTTCTCAGATAAAGTAATTCTATGCTAAACTATGTACTGTCCTTTTCATTATGAAAAAGATTTAATGATTTTGAAGCACTCATTTAAAATGATTCACTTATTAGTTGAACAAATATTAACTGAAAGCCTGCTTCTGCCAGACACTGTGATAGATGCTGAAGATATGAATATTAAAACGACAGAATTGCTTCCCTGAAGAACCCAAATTCTATCACAGAATACAGGAATATAAACATATAATTTAACAAACTCAACTTAGATGATAGAGACAGGTGAGACAAGTTCTACACACAAGAGAACCGAACTGAACTGAGTTGATTTACTTGGGATATGACACATGAGGGAGTAGGAAAGCTTCAACCAAGACTTCACAAAGGACTTCCTGCTGAGTACAAAAGAAAGTTAATATTTTTATATACTTGTAGAATATCTAAGTCAAGTCTATCTAGTTGTCAAGCACAAAATATCAAACATGTAAAATGTCTATTACCGATGAAAACAATTCAGTGTAAATATATATAAGTATGATGTTTGTGTACTTCATAACACTTCTGTTTTCTATGAATTTTTTATACATGTAAGCATTGTATAATATTTATGGCAGCTTAAAATGTATCATTTCTGTTAGACATGAAACACCAAGTCAAGCACTAGTGTCATCACACATGTAAATTAACTATTTGTGAGTTCATTCCGCCTACTCATTTATTGAAGGTGTTCTAGTGCCAGAGAGTGTGCAAAGCTTTCATCACAAAAAGGAATGTCAAAGTTAATACAGTTGTGGCCAGATAAGAGTTAAGATTTCCTGGGGGAAAAAATAGGCATTTTTCAAATAATCAGAAAAGAAGTATAATTACAAACTAAGACAAAGAAAGAGTAAAATGCATGTCCAGGAAATTTAAGTCCAGGAAAGAATCTAATTTTTGGTTTGGGAAATTTTTCCTGATAAATTATATTTAATATGAAAGTAGTGTAATGAGTTCAAATTATTCAGGAGATGAAGTGTGTGTGTGTGTGTGTGAGTGTTTGAAAGATAAATAAAAGAGGTGCCAGAGTGTGAGAAGATATTCCAATGTAGAGAACTATTTCTGCAAATGACACTAGGGGAAAAGATCAGAAGGATTATTAGAAATTTTATAGGTCATTTTAAAGAATTCAGTATTCATCCTCAAAACAATAAGAAGTCATTCCAGAGTTGAAAGGAAAGAATATAACCCCAGTCTTATAAAACTCAGAGATCTATATTGAGTACAAAAGGGGATACTTAACTCAATGTGAGGAACCTGAAAAACCTGTGGGAAATTAAGTATCTGAATTGAGCTTTGAATGAGTAAAGACGATCAAGAGAAAGGAAGACAGATAGGTATATCTGGGAAAGGAACAAATGGTATAAAAAAAATAAAATGTGAAATAAATGGCATTATGGGAGACACATTTTTTCATTAGAAGAAAATAAAAAGCCCAGGCAGAAGGAAAGAAACTAGAAATTATTGAGAATTTTCATGTATGGGCCATAAAATCAGTCTAAGTTTTAGTAATTTATCTCATAGACAATCATTACAGGGTGTTCATCAGGTGACTCACAACTTATAGGTTATTCTAAAAGTGGGAAGGATAAATTTAAGGAGGTCAAGAATGAATTCACAAAATCTATTTATGATGCCTCTATAATAGAGCAAGAGAGAAAATGATGGGAGTTTTAAATAGAGTTGTGATTGTCGGACTAGGGAAGATAGAGATACACACAGGAGGTAAAATTGTAAAACTAGCTGGGCTATCAAGGTGAAGGAGACAGAAATCAAGGAAATCGGCCACCAACATGCACAATGGATTTATTTGATAATAATAACTAAGTACATTTTACAGAGAATATGGAGAGGTAGCTTGCAGAGCCTGGCAAGCGACCCGTGGTGTTTCTGATATGCCAAGAACAGTAACAATAATGGGCCTCATGCACCTGACCCTGAAAGCAACAGGGATGAATGGAGACATTACTGGCGCCCACTCAAGCAAATTGATGAGCAACAGGACAACAGTGATACAGTGATGGAGAAACTGTGAATGGCAGTGTGAAATGTGCAGAGAAATTTCTTTCTCAGAAAAGAGATCTACTAAAATGGTCAAAATTGGGTAAGTCTGATATTAAGCCCCTCTGCAGATTTATTAGAGAGGGCTTTCAGCAATTTAAAAGATGAATTTAATAAAATCCATGAAGCCTAAAAAGAAGGGTGGGTGGCCTTGACATTCAACTAAAAGCTGCATCCTTAGCTCCTCACTTTGTTCTGCAGAATACAGGCATTTCTAGTACTTTCCAACCCTCTTCAATTTCTTCAGTACAGAAACAATTCTAGATAACTTTGGCCAGATATATAAATTAGGCTAGATAAGTATTTGCCAGTCCTTTCCTGTAACTCAATATGGTGGAATGCCTGTGTCATGCAGCCATAGAGCAGCATCAAGACAGCTATGGAGAAGGCAGAGAGGTTGTCACGGCAGCTGAAGAGTATATGTAGTGTCCATTTCCTTAAAGCTCTGTGTGCAGAGAGAGCTATTGCAGAGTTCCATGAACAGATTCTACCAGCTTCTTGAGATTGGAGAACTATCCCGACAATGCTACTAACAAACTCCAGGCTTTCTACCTTGACTTCCTGAAGATTCATAAAGTTTAGTGGCAGCAGTCTGCTGCAGCAACGGTTTCTAATGCCAACTCTCCCAATACATACAAATCATTTCTGAATGTTATAAATCCTAGTCCAGGACAGTGTTGAAAACAATAGAACTGGGGCTGGAGCAATAGCACGGTGCGTAGAGCATTTACCTTGCACCCGGTGTACCTGTCTTGATTCCCAGAATCCCATATGGTGCCCCATTACCGCCAGGAGTAATTCCTGAGTGCAGAGCCAGGAGTAACCCCTGTGCACTGCGGAGTGTGACCCAAAAAGCAAACAAACAAACAAAAGAAAACAATGGAACCATTTTCAGTAACAATAGAGTATAATCCAATGAGACAGGCCAGTCAGATGTATAAGGGAAGATCAAAGAAACAGATGGTCAATGAGAATTTGGTTAAAACAAATTATTTTGGTGATGAGAAGCATTGTATGGCTTCTGAGAAATAATCAGACAGGGAACTTTGTGTCTCTGGTAGCTGAGTAAACATAGTGTCATCTTATAAACTCTCTGAACAATATAGTCTACAAATCAACTATCATTATGTTGAAAACATTGATAAATAGTTTTTTTAAATTTTTTTATATTTTTATAAAATAAACAAAGATGAAACAATTATGTGTGGAATGATCATGAACATTTAACTGTGATAACTGGTTTAAAGTAGTTCAATATTTTCTGTCATATGGCCAGGCCAATGTTGCTTAATATAATTCCTTTTCAAATTGTTTTTGGTTTGAGGTCCATGCCTGGCAGTACTCAGGATTTACTCCACTCTCTATCCTCAGGGATCATTCCTGGCCATGATCAGGGGATCATATGGAGTATTGGGATCAAATCAGTCTGCTACACATAAGACAAGCATGCTGATCCCTATCTTATCTCTGTTGCCCAATGTCTTTTAAGAAAAGGTGAAAGGGAATGAATCTCTTTTCCACCTTCAATACAACAGGACCAGAAGAGTGAAGTAACTGTTGATTAGAAGCCTCAGTTCTTATTTGTTAGACCTAGGAAGATCATTTCTTGCTGGATAGTAGGTAAGTAAAAGGATATAAAATTTCTATGGGGAAAAAAAGAAGTAGAAGTAAATAAAATGATTATTGTGTAAAGCTGAGGGTTAACTTTTTTTCAATACCTTTAACTCTTGGAAGTCCATACCAGAGAACATGGGGGAAGTTTTGTTGCGAAGATAAAACAGAGCAGAACTACAATATGGTAGATTGAATATATATCAGTGAATACAAAATTGACAATAGAAGAAACAAAACTGAGACAGAAAGATATGAATAATTATGAGAAAATTGTGATACCAATAGAAAGTAGTTCAAGTTGAAAATAAAATAAATATTTACAGCCCTCAACAAAAATAAATAAATATCAGAAACACATTTTTTTCAGTCTGATTATATAGTCAGAGTTATATAAAGACTTGGGTGTATTGTGGATTAAGGTATTATGAAAGCAAAATTTATTCGAATAAGATATGATAGAACAGAAGGAAATGTTATACATGATCATCAGAGTAAACACTGACTCATCTGGATGATATTTTAAAAAGTTGTAGAGAGACACATCAAAGACCCTCACAAATTTAAAACACTGTCTAAGGTGTTTAGTTATCAGAAAGAGAAAAGATGAAGTGGCAAAGATAAGAGTGCATATATAGGAGGGAGAGATTTCACATGCTGGAAGAGGGTAATACTTTGGTAATGGTATAAAGATGAGTACTCTTCAGCCAATCTATCAGATTTCTAATGTCTTATTGGGTGGGCGTGCAAAATACCATATATCA
Organism: Sorex araneus; assembly: GCF_027595985.1. NCBI lineage: Eukaryota > Metazoa > Chordata > Mammalia > Eulipotyphla > Soricidae > Sorex > Sorex araneus. The sequence continues at coordinate 185,399,893 of NC_073306.1, read as the reverse complement.
TCAGTGTATCAGCAATGCCAATTAATGCAGAATGTAGTTTGCTAATTTAATGAAAGAACTGAAGTTTTTTGAAAGATCTCCTATGGAAGTAAGTCGCATTGTCATAAAAGAGATTTCAGACATTTAAGTATGTAATTGTCCATGATAATGTGCATAAATGTGCATTAAAAGAGCGTGCACGTGTGCTTAAAAGAGGTGAATCTGCAGATTTAGAAAGGTTGAAAACTACTAGTCTACTAGATTGGTTCTAACTACTGGTTTCTAGAACAGAGGCAGGACCATACCAGTCTTCAGGTATAAAAAGGCTGAAGAATGCTGACCTATTGTCAGACTGGTCACGCAGGGTTAGGGCTCATTGAGGTTCACTGAAGATGGAGAAAAGAGTGGAAAGTGGCTCCAGAATGAATCTTAGTGCACTTGCCATTGTAATAACATAGCTAGGATATCTGTATGGTATAGTCCCATTTAGTGTTCATAGCATTTTACATAATAAATATTTTACTGAAATTACCCCTAGGTTTAAAATTTATATTGAAGTATTTATTTCAAAGTAGAAACTTGGAACTATCCACTGGGAAACTCCCATGTCCAACATTTAGATTAGGCCTTCTGGAACTGTGAGCTATTATGGATGGTCTTGGTTGACATGATGAACTCAGTCTCTCACCCTGTTTATTCCATTCCTGGCTATGGGGCCCAACGCGGAGTTCTTTAGGTGAACTTCTCGTTCCTATCTTGGCACTAAAATCACAGACAATGATCTTGTAGAAGTTGTGGTCTTCTTTATAGAGCTTCTAAGGCTCCATGTAGAACCTATCAATTTCTTCTTCATCGTAGTTGGAAGTTGGTGCGTAGATGACGAAGATAGAAACTGCAGGCAGTGAACCACATCTATCCAAGCGTAATCATCCGATTCAGGTTTTTAGGCATTCGAGTGAATCAATGCTCATGGTCAAGTTCGTGTTGACAAGGACACCGATGTCACCAATACCTCTACTGTCACATGTTCCAAGGAACAGTTCTTCTCCAGTGTCAAAATGGCATGATGTGATCAATGCCTTCTCATTTCAGTCAGACCAATGATATCATACTTGATCTTCTTGTACTATCAGGTTCTCAATGGATGCTTCTGATGACAGCTCAGCATACGTGTGTTGAAAGTACAGACAGTCATTTTAGTCCTTCTTAGTTTTGGTAGTCTAGTTCACCCCTGAGATTTTATCAGCCTCTCCTTGCTCATCCTTCTTAATGCTGCCATATTGGGGGCTCTTTCAGTGTCAGGAGAATGAGGCCCATTGTTGTTACTTTTTTTGGTATATGGAATACGCCACGGGTAGCTTGTCAGGTTCTGCCATGCAGGTGGGGTACTCTTGGTAGCTTGCCGGGCTCTCTGAGAGGGATGGAGGCTTTTAGGGCAACCTCAAATTGCTCTTACAGGTGTTCACATGGTTCACACCATATTTGAACCCCATCAAATATGATGAGGTAATTATGAAAAATGGATATTAAGTGTCTTATGATGTGTCTTATGATGTGTCCGGAATGCGGCCTGGAGCATGGTGGTGGCGGGGTAGTGGAGGCAGTGAAGGTCAGCCGATGAGGTATTTATATGGTGTTGGTAGGGTGGGTAGTCTGGGTGTGATCCCTAGGGTGCCAGAGATTGGGGGAGGCAGACAGAGGATCTCTTTTTCCAGGTCTCGTTGAGCCTGGAGTCCAAGGTCACAACCCGGAGTCTAAGGTCACAAAGTTCTGCTTTACCTGGTTCTTTGGGACTTCACTCATGTATGAGGTTCACCCAAGTGTTTGGAAAGCAGCCTGGAGCGTGGCAGTGGCTGGGTAGTGGAGGAGTTCCACAGTTCCACAACAAAATTGACCACATCATATTCAATCGATGGTTTTACCTGACATGTCGTTGTTGTCCCAAAATTCCAAAAAGGATCGGACCACCATCCTCTTCATGCAAAAATTTTACTTCCCAGAGTGGGGAGAAAGGATTTCAAAGTTTAAGTTTAAGAGGAGAACTCCCAGAATGACCACCATCTGGGAGCAATTTGGCACTCTGGCGGCAAAGTGGGAGGATGCCGTCCTTGAAAACATGGACAAAGAATACAATAGACTAATTCAGCACCTCCATGTCTGTGCAAGGAATGCCAAGAGCAGGAAAGCCAAAAACAGACACCTATCTTCAGAAAATCTCGAGCTTATTCACCAATGTGGTTTGGCACAAGCTTCAGTAAATCTAAAGCTAATGTCTGAACTCTCAAAACTGTGCAGAGAAGAGATAAAGCAAGACTTCAAAGAGAGAAGAGCAGCAGTGTTGGCTGATGCGGCAGAAGCCGGGAAAAGTATTTGCAACACTTTTCTGTCCTTTGCCAACTACAAGACCAAGATGACTGCCCTCCAACATCCTGATGGATCTATAACATCTTCCAGAAGGGCAATGGAGAGGATTATTCATGCCTTCTACTCGGATCTCTTCAGTAGCCACATCCACATGCCCAAATAACAAATTCCACAGGATGGACATGTCGTTCCCAATGTCCTCCCTTCCAAAATCTGATATGCCATTTCATCAGTAAAGAAATGTACAGTACCCAATCCAAAAAATGTCAGACACAAACACCTGAAGAATCTTCCACCAGTACACGTCAATACACTGGTTTGCCTCTGCATACACTACCTGTTCAAATGCAAGGTTCTGTCTCAATGAAAAATCAGCAGGACCATTCTGTTGTACAAGAATGGAGATATACACGACATTGGAAACTATCGCCTAATCTTCCTGTTTCCATCATCTACAAGTTGTTCACTCGTGTCATCCTTAATAGGATTGGCAGAACACTAGATGAAAGCCAACCATGACAGCAAGGCAGGTTCCAAAAAAAATTCAGCATTATCGACCATATCCACAGGGTGACCAAGCTCATTGAGGTTTCGTGAGAGTTCAAGAAGCTGCTCTGTCTAATGTTCATCAATTTAAAGAAGGCCTTTGATTCTGTTGAGACTGAAGTGGTCATCGAAGCCCTAACCAAACAGGGCGTTCAAACTCAATACATAAAGATCCTCTGAAAGCTGTGTTACGGATTCACCACCAGGATCTCACCATTCTACAAGGAAGTAATCATCGACGTAAAGAGAGGGTTTTGGCAGGGTGATACCATTTTACAAAAACTCTTCAGTGCCACCCTCGAGACTGCCATGAGACGACTGGAATGGGAAGGAATGGGAGTGAAGATTGACAGTCAGCAACTACACCACCTCCACTTCGCTGATGACATCATTCTAATGGCACCAAACATTAAACAAGCGGCACAAATGCTGGCGGACTTCAGGACTGTAAGTATGGAAAGGTCGGACTACAGCTGAATCTCACCAAGACAATGTTCATGAAAAACGAACAGTCCCTGATGTTCCATTTTCTCTCAATGGAACGAACATCTCTGAATGCAGCAGTTATGGGTATCTGGGTCGAGAACTCAACATGAGAACAACTTGGCACCACAACTGTGCAGGAGGAAGAGACCAGTGTGGAATGCCTTCAAGAGCGTCAAAGAAGTTGTTAAGAGAATGAAGAACCTCCAGCTCTGGGCACATCTTTTTGACTCCACCATTCTTCCTGCACTAACATATGCCTCAGAGACCTGGGCCCTACAAAAACAGGATGAGAACGCTATTTGGGTATCCCGAAGAGGAATTGAAAGAGCTATGCTTGGAATATCACGTTTCACTCAAGTGAGAGAAGGAATCCTGATTTCGACCTCAGTCGACAATCAAGAATCGGGGACACTGTCTTGTTTGCCAAGGTATCGAAAATCAGATGGGCTGGACACAAAATGAGACTTAGAGACAAGCACCAGACTAGAGCTGTTACTGACTGGATTCTACCAGATATCAAAAGACCGTGTGCCCTGCCCCCCACCTACGAGATGGTCAGACTTCTTCGTCAAAACCCTAAACAAATAGTTTGAGGCTCTTATTGTTCTTGGAGTGATCAGATACCATTGGGCTGCACTAGCACACAACATGAACCAATGGAGACAAAGCTAGCGCCCACTCAAGCAAATCAAAGATCAACAGGATGACCAGTGATACAAGTGAAGAAACTTGGATAGAATATGGTTGGAATGGGGGGAGGGGTGGGGAAAGAGAGAGAGAGGGACAGAGGGACAGAGGGACAGAGGGAGAGAATTTGAAAGGAAGGAGGAAACAAACAAAAGAATTAGATCATTGAATTTATACTTGCATGAGATCAGAAACAGGGATAGAACCAGCCAAAGGCAAAACCAAGTGTTCAGGAAGAATTTTTTTTTCCTGTGGACTTCAAACGGTTTTTGAAAACGTAAGAACACAGGCCCATATTCAAATATTTGTGTGGCAACTGCAGTGCAAAAAAAAAAATCTTCATAGTACTTATATTTAGTATTTATGGCAACAGCATTAAGGTGATGAATGGGATACACATTAGGATGTCTATGACGTCTTTCTCCTCCTGTTCTCCTTCTTCTCCCTCCCCTTCTTTTCTTTCTCCTCCTGTTCTCCTTCTTTTCTTTTGGTTTTGTGGTCACCTTTGCAGTGCTATCCCCTAACTGTGTTCAGGGATTACTCCTGGCAGCATACAGGGGAACACAAAGGAAATTACATGTAGTGTTGAAAAATGCTACCTGTCAGCAACATACAAAATAAGAGCTTTACCTGCTGTACTAACTCTGCAGCTCTCCTACTATGACTTTTATATCTACAAATACTTTATGGGCAGGATTAATCTCTTTTTCTATTTTAGGAAGAGTTTTTCATAATAAAAACTATGTAAAAATAACTCAAATGTTTTTGATAGCTTGATGACAGTACTTCACTTTAACATCTTTTCATCTTTTAATTAATGAACTGCTAACAAAACAATATATAATATATTATAAAACATGGATAAAGTGTCCTTCTATTGACATGTTTCTTCTCCTTGTTTTGAGATGTTCATTGTTGAATAATATACACATTCCTGAAACAATTACACACATATATGCATGTTTATATATCTATGACCAAAGCTATGTGTAGGTTACTTTGTATTTATATATGTAACTGTATGAGTCATGTTTCTGAAGTTAAAATAGAAAGTTCTAGGTGCTCCTTTATAAGTATTAAATTTTATAGTAAGTGAAATAAAATATCACTATATTCAAGTCTGATATCACTTTGCTTTACATAAAGCAGTGTTTTTATTTTGCAATGCAAAATGAAGTCACAATTTAATGTTAAAATAACTAACAAGGGTGGCATATTATTTAGCACAGGCTTACAAAGCAACATTAAAAGTAATGTATATTTTAAGATGGTAAAATGTTTATTGAACTATATTCATTTCTATGAGATTAAAATTTCATACTAGTACGTTGGAAGGTGCATTCTTTAGAACAATACTATGAATTATTTTATATTGTGTTCGGCTGCTTCAGACTAAGGTGTATTTATAAACTACTCTAGCTTATGTTTAACACAGGAAGATTTTTTTTTGAAAAACTGCTGATATTATGTTTTCACTGTTGTGGTTAACATCGTAATTTGTGATCAGACATTCAACTGAAAAAAAACAAGCTGAAAATACTATCACATTCATAGTTTTCTTTTCTACATGGAAAGATAGTCAATAGTTCAAATTCCTTGCAGCATTTATATTCTCCAGTCTTATTTTTAAGTCTTAGAGAAGTTTGTGGGCCAGAGTGATAGAACAGCGGGTAAGGCGTTTGCCTTACACAAGGCCAACCCAGGTCCGATTCCTCCGTCCCTCTCGGAGAGCACGGCAAGCTACTGAGAGTATCTCACCTGCACTGCAGAGCCTGGCAAGCTAACTGTGGCGTATTCAATATGCCAAAAACAGTAACAACAAATCTCACAATGGAGACGTTACTGGTGCCTGCTCAAACAAATCGATGAGCAATAGGATGACAGTGACAGTGACAGAAGTCTGTTAATTAAAAGACATATCTATGGGGTCTATGCAATTATTTAGCAAGCAAAATGCTTTCCTTGCACACTTCCATCCCCACTCCCCCACCCCCACACTCATACCCACCACACACACACCATTGCCAACTTCACCAAAAGTCATCCCTGGGCTCAGAGCTAAGAGTAATCCTTGAGCACCCACCTGGAGTGACCCCAAAATTAACCAACCAAAAAAGCGCTATCGATGCATTTTTTAATTTTATTTTTGTTTGGGGAAGTATAGTGTTCAGGGTTTACTTCTGACTCTGTGCTCAGGGATCACTCATGTAGGGCTCAGAGGGCCACAAAGGATCCGAGGATCAAATCTATCATCCTCATGGAAAACAAGTGCCTTACCAACTGTAGTATCTCTCTGACTCCACTGTTTGTCACATATCAGCACTTAATTATTTTACATCATTTCCACTTGTATGCAATCATTCATAGTTGAGAAAAATTTCCCTATGTAATATCTAACTTTGAAATAAATTCTTTGAACTCTATTTTTACTCAGTATTTATGGCTGCATCTTGCAATTTTTTAGTATAATAGCCACAATCCATTTCCATCAAGCTAAGAACTCTTCAATGAAGTACTGTTCTAGAGAATGGCCATTGTCTTACAAACATGACATGCCAAGAAATAAAAAGTGGGCACTAAGTCAGTCACAACTCTGCAAGGAATTGAATGCATTTTTTTTTTGCTTTTTGGGTCACACCCAGCGATGCTCAGGGGTTACTCCTGGCTTTGCACTCAGGAATTACTCCTGGCAGTGCTTGGGGGACCATATGGGATGCCGGGGATCGAACTCGGGTCGGCCGCGTGCAAGGCAAACGCCCTACCCGCTGTGCTATCGCTCCGGCCCCTGAATGCATTTTTATAGTAAAGGCTTGCTCGTATTCCCTGGAAATCAATAAATAGTTAATAAAAAAAAAACTTCTAGCATAAATAAAGATTTAATGTTGGAAATTTATTGAAGGCCATACTAGTACTAGTCTGAAGAACTAGAGAACAATGCCTGAAAGAAGAAAGGAAGATTTGAGATCAAGAATAATTGACCTGTGATCTGGCACAGTCCTCAGCTAATTTCCAGGGATTCAGACTCATCAGTGTTGTCACATCTTTAGCACTCTAGCACTGTCATCGAATTGAACAAATGGGCACCAGTAATGTCTCCATTGTGAGACTTGTTGTTACTGTTTTTGGCATATAGAATATGCCATGGGTAGCTTGCCAGGCTCTGCCATGCAGACAAGATACTCTAGGTAGCTTGCCAGGCTCTTCGAGAGAGGCCGAGAAATCAAACCCGGGTCTGCCACATGCAAGGCAAGCACCCTAGCCCTGTTCTATGGCTCCAGTCATCACATCAACCAGATTTTATTAAAGCAGCAGTGTCCTTATGTATAGCAAAGTGTAACTGCTGTTTATATTGCTGTTTATGCCCTCAGAATCCTCAGATTTCAAAGCCATTAAAATATTAATATGTCTTCATTAATCATTTGATGGGAGTCATAATATCAAATTTACCTGTGGCAGTGTCTAGAGATGTCAGCATATTTTTATGAATTTGCTGGGTCACTGTGATATGTTTTCTTTTAAAATCCCCAAACACAATTAAGGAAGAACAGAAGGCAGCAATTCAAACAGCATTGTAGTTTCTTAAATCTAAGAAGGAAAGTAAAGAAAATAACATGAGAAAACACTTCTAAGACAAAAATCAATACAAGAATTCTAACTGATGTCTTACTAATGATGAGATACTTTTCTAAAAAGGGGTCATGTAACATGTAGAGAAGTTTTTCAAACATCACAATAAAAGAAGAATTCTTATTACAGATAGTTTTATCTTATCATAGATAGTTTGTTTCTAGGAAAGAAACTTAGAGATTAAACAAAAAATTTTGAAATATGGCCCCTTGAATACTGCCAGCAGTGATCCCTGAGTGTGGAGGGGGAGTGAGTTCTGAGCCCAGAGCTAAAAGTAAGGCCTGAGCACTGCAGGGTGTGCCCCAAAACAAAGGGGAAAAAAGATAAATAGATGAATTGACTGTATTTTCAAATGCAAAGTATGAGCCCAATAAAACTCAATACTTCAAATACAATAAAATTTATATATCAAACTGCATAGATTTAATCTAGGTCTGTTTGGGAATCAGGAGAAGATATGATAATACCAGGATGCTTCCAAGTTATTCAAAGTTTTGACATCTTTAGTTCTTTCACATTGTCAATGAAGACATTTTCCTTGCTCTTGACTTTGAAAATGGTCTCATGTTTTGATTAGCTCAACAGAAACAATTGAGACATATCAGTTTTAAACCTACATAACAAGGGGTCTTGTTATTTGTTTGTTTCCCTTGTTCTTTTTACCTCTAAACAATAGAGAGTAACATATCTGCACCAGTTTTCTGAAGCAATAGGAGAAAGAGAAACACAGTAACCCCTATTATTCTCTGATTAACTCAATGGATTCATTTCTAGACAATTGATAGCTGTAGGAGTAAATAAATAAGTGCATACTACTATATGCCACTGAATATTAAACTGTGTTACCTATAAATTTGTAATAGTTGCTAACTGAAAAAAAATCCTTCGGTCATATTATAATTAAATGTGTTCAAAAACATATGGCTATAAAACTGTTTGTTAAATAATATAATTGTAATTAGAGTTAGCACTATAGCACTGTCGTCCCATTGTTCATTGATTTGCTCAAGTGGGCACCAGTAACACCTCCATTGTGACACTTGTTAGTTTTTGGCATATCGAATACACCACGGGTAGTTTGCCAGGTTCTGCCTTGCGGCGGGATACTCTCGGTAGCTTGCCAGGATCTCTGAGAGGGATGGAGGAATCGAACACAGCAAATGCCCTATCCACTGTGCTATCGATCCAGTCCTAATTAGAGTTAAATCTTAGGAAAAAAAAACAGCAAGAAAAAGAAAACTGCCTCAAATGATTGGTATTAGTATAAAAAAGTTAAAAATGTGATATTTTGAGAACTGATAATAAATTACCTAACATTATAGAAAATAAGATCCACATATGCTTTTAAATATAAAAAAATCACAAAACTGGCAGTAATTCAGAATATTTAGAAAGTTAGACAACTACACAGACATTTAATTCTAATTCTGCTAAAAGCAGATCATCCAATAAACAGAAGACAACGTTATTTATCCTTCAGCCAAGTTCATTTCTAGTAAGATTGAGAAGGGTAATGAGAAAAAGTGCTTACTCTGGGTTTAATTTTTAACGAGCGAAGAATAACTTGTTAGTGAACTCATCTATAAAAAGTGATATCCACATCATCTTAGAACCTATCATATTAAATTACCCTTTGAAATAAATGCTTTATTTAGAGTAATTTCAGACACTGAAAAGTTACATAAATAGCATAGAAATAGCACACAATCCACATAATCAGTTCCCTTATTTTAACACATTGCTTGTGAACGATGCCTTTACTATGGTTGGTGTACAAATGTTCATACAATTTTCCTTTTAAAAGCTGATATTTTATTTAAAAATCCTTAGTTTTTACTTACTCTCCTTTTTTGTGATGCTAATATTCTTTTTTGTTATAAGTTTTCATCCAGCAACTAAATTACATTTGTTTCTCAGACTGTGTCACTTTCTCTGACTTTTCTGTTTTTGAAAAAAAGTCTTGATAACCTTGAAAGTTTCGGGAGTTCTAAAGAAGTCCCGTTAGTAGGTTTTTTGTAGGCTATCTCAATTGATATTTGTCTGATGTTTCTCTCATGATTAGATGTGAGATATGAGTTTGGAAGCAAGATCACAGAGAAAGAGCCATTCTCATGTCTTAAGGTGTGCAGTAGAGACCCTTGCAACAGCAAGACACAATTCATCTTTATTTTGATCATGTGCCTCTGGCTGAAGTAGTGTCTGTCAAGTAACTCCTCTTTTAAAGGGAGTCATTGTACAGTCTACATGAGAGTGGAGGATTATGCTTTTCCTCTAGGACTGACTGAATATTTACATACAATAATTTGAAATTCATATGTGTGAATTGTCAACAAGAAGGTCATATGTTTATCTATTTATTTATTTATTTGAGAGCATATTTCATTTACTTATTTATTCACATTAGTATGGACAAATAGGTGCATTATATTCTTTCCATTATAACACCCTATTACTTTATTTTTATATTTATATTTAGCTTAGTAAAAGAGTTTCAGAATATTGTTAAAATCAAAAAAGTTTAAACTAGAAAGACATTGTAAATCAGTTGCATTATACATGAGATAAAATGCCCCAGTAATGATTAATGAATCAGTGTCTTATTTATTTTCATATCTTACTTGTGGCAGAGCCCAAATTAAAGTCCAAGTTTTCTCAATCCAAGTACCATCCTTACTCTACTATTGATTATAATGATCAATCTTAAACAAAATATAAACTATATAATAAGACCTTAAAATATATATTGTAATGATTGTTATTAGTTCTTGCAAATTGATACTTTCAACATATTGAACAAGTTTACTCTAGGTAATTTTTCCTGCTCTGAATCTGCTTCATTTTAACATTATAACATACCTACCAGTTGATTAAGTATTATCATGGTATACTTTCAACTGCTTACTTTTAACCTTTCTGCCCTTATGTTTTTGGTTTTCACCAGAATCTTTTTAATGTGTCTTTTTGGTTTTAATTGAGCATTTTAAAGATTATATTTTCTCTTCTCTTTTATCATACCTCTTAAATTTCTCTTATGATTGACCACACTTAGTATTAAGGATTTGTGACTGGTGATGTTTGAGGGAACTTGAAGTGCCAGAGATCAATCTGGACTCCTGCATATAAAGAATGCACATTGGCCTTTGAATGATCTCCCTAAATTTCAATTATATATATTTTAAGAGATAATTATTTCCCTAGATATTTACTTTGATGCTCAAATAGTCTCAGCTCTGGAAATAGAGAACTCTTTATCTGACACTTTTATATATATCATTGAAATTTGGATCATGTTAATTTGCATATATATTTTAAAACTTTCTAGAGTTACATTTGACCATTATATTAAAGAAAAAATTTTGGTGTTATGAGTGCTTATTGTTGTTGGGTAATCAGTTCTAGTGTTTTTAAGGAAAAGAACAGGAGGGATATGTAAATATACTAGCACATACGTGAACACATACATTGTTTGTACTAAGACAAAACTTCAGTGCATACATATGTCTTAAATTCCATTCACTCCTATAAGGAGCTTTCTAACTTCTTTGATTTGCATATTTGTAACCTCTCATTCAACAATAGAAATTTTACATTTACATCTACCACCCATTTATCAAATTCCTCATCTATAAGCCCATGGGAAATATTTTTTTTACTCAAATAGGGGATATTGGCTTTTGCTTAACAAACTCCTCATTTCCAAAGATGTAGGAAATCAGAACTTTTCCTCCCAATATCACCAGTGAATTGTGTTGTAGATTATTTCAATAGATAAATTAGTTTGCGTTACTTATTGTATTCCAGACCAGATTCCTTAATATCTTGAATATTTAGAATTTTTCCATAAATTAAAGAACATATCCTGTGTTTTGACAAAAATGGACACAAACTATGTATATGATAATAATGGAGAAATAAGTCACATCATTTGGAGAGGCTTTAGAATGAGTACTGTTTGTGGTGATACGGGGCAATAATACCAACATGACATTTTGTTCCTAGTTTAGGCAGATCACGTCCTGCCTATGAATTTATCGCATGAATTAATTTTGAATAAAAATTATTCTAAATATTTTGAATGTTTCACAGGCTAAGAACTGGAGTCAAATAAAATGCTACATATATTTTATGCAAGAAAGTGTTAATTTTACTTGTGTGATTTGTATTTACTAATGCATAAGTGGTAGCTTTGTCAGATTTGACCTTTTACTTTTTCAGCATAGTTTAATGGCGAAAGAATCAGATGGTATCAGATCTATAATACTGTACTATAAAGAGAAAATAAGCTTTCCTCTGGTTGTGGCTTCTCTATATTACTTAAATTGATGGCTGTACCACTGAATATGTTGCTCAGTGCTGCCATGTTGTGAAATATTGATGTATCACTGTGAAGCAATTTGGGGAGCTGATGGAAAAGATGCTATTCAAATTGAAATTGGAATTTGTTTTAGGCAACACATGGCAAGGTTTACCAGCGTCTGTGAGCAGCTAATCACAAGTTCAATTATTCTGACACTGAAAGAGAGATGCTTGCTTACACCACCATCAAAGGTCAAAGGACAAAGGAAAAAGGTCAACCTGTTCCCTAATGAAACAGCAATCATAAAGCCAAAGACCAGAGGATCAGCTTGCAGCATATTTGCAACAAAAAATTCCGCTAAGCACCGCTGGCAGCTTCCTGAGTGGACCGTATTAGCTAACGCACTTACAAGAGCAAAGTAAAATTTTCCTGAGCAAATGACTCTTTGGCGTCTGCTTGCTTGCTCCTTCATAACAGTTGTCAGATTCATGTTGCAGTGTATTTTATATTGTAAATAGGCAACTGGTTGCCTATATAAGTGTGTGATATTTTGATAGAGAGAATACTGAAAAGAATTCAGACAGTTTACTACCCCTTCATCAGCAGTAAAGACACAGTTCTCACTTTCTGTTCCTTAAAGGTAAACTGTCGTTAAATGTCAAATAAATAAATAAATAAATAAAAGGACTCTTTTCAGAATTTAAGATATAAGAGGGCCCTGGATAACAGTTCTGGTGATCTAGTTGTAAAACAGTAACCCTAGGAGGGAAAAAGATGTTTGGTTTCTTAATGTAGAGTTAATAATCAGACACATTGAAGATGATTTAAGCCTGGCACCAATGAAATCTTTCTGTATGCATGACATCATCCTTCACTTAGTTTTCTTTCTAGCATACCACACAAATCACCCTATTCTCTTCTATTAAATTGTTCAAAGTAATCAATCTTCACCTCTTGAAAACTTTTCAATGGAAGGGACTAAGACGAATAAAATAACTTCCCTGGACCATTTCACCAGCATCCTGCACAAGAACTCAAAAGTACTAATGGGCTGTAATGTAAGATTCTGTAGTGATCCCATGTTGCTGCTGTGATCCCATGTTGCTGCCACATCCAGTGATGTTCAGGGATTACTCCTGGCTCTGCACTCAGGAATCACTCCTGGGAAGCTCTGGAGGCCATATGGAATTCAGGGAATGGAATCAGGGTCATTTTTTCATAACCCATGTAATGCTCAGCACCCAGTAACCTAGCAACTCTTCTGCTTCTTTTTTCTACTGGATCTCCTTTTGGTGGTAAATCACTCTTCAAAATGTTACAACACAGAAACTCAGATATCTTGCTTTTTTATGAGCAAGTCTCCTGAGATCACCATAACAAGGAACGAGGAACTAGCACTAAAAGAATTTTATCTCCAATAAGAAGTTCAGCAATCATATTTTAGTACATGAAAGACTAGAAAAATATGTCCTTCGAGATTTATGATGTTTTTTTTCTGAAATTTTCTGATTTAAGCTATGCAAATATATCAGATCCATTATTTAAGAAGTTTATTTGACTCTCCATCAAACAACTCAATTCAGCAAAATTTTATTTATATATCTATTTTTTTAATTATTATTTTTTGTCATACTTTATTTATTTATTTATTTATTTTTGAGGGAACAGTTACAGATTTATACATTTTTGTGCTCATGTTTCCCTCATATGAAGTTCGAGAACCCATCCCTTCACCAGTGCCCATTCTGCACTACAAATAAACCGAGCATCCCTCCAACCCTCCCCAATCCCATCTCCTCCCACCCCACCCTGCCACTGTGGCAGGGTATTCCCTTCTGTTCTCTCTCTCTAATTAGGTGTTGTGGTTTGCAATAAAGATGTTGGGTGGCCATCCCGTTCAGTCTTTACTCTACATTCAGCATGCATCACCCTTCCCCCGCATGGCCTCCAACCACATTTTACTAGATGTTCCCTTCTCTATCTGAGTTGCCCTCTCCCCAGAATGTGAGGCCAGCTTCCAAGCCATGGAGTCAACCTCCTGGTACTTATTTCTACTATTCTTGGGTGTTAGTCTCCTACTCTGTTATTCTATATTCCACAGATGAGTGCAATCTTTCTATGTCTGTCTCTCTCTTTCTGACTCATTTCACTTAGCATGATACTTTCCATGCTGATCCACTTACATGCAAAGTTCATGACCTCATTTTTTCTAACAGCTGCATAGTATTCCATTGTATAGATGTACCAGAATTTCTTCAACGAGTCATCTGTTCTAGGGCTCTCAGGTTTTTTCCAGATTCTGGCTATTGTAAACAGTGCTGCGATGAACATATAAATGCAGATGTCATTTCTACTATACTTTTTTGCTTCTCTGGGATATATTCTCAGCAGTAGTATTGCTGAGTCAAATGGGAGCTCAGTTTCTAATTTTTTGAGAATTGTCCATATTGTTTTCCAAAAGGGCTGAACCAGTCAGCATTCAGACCAGCAGTGTAGAAGGGTCCCTTTCTCCCCACATCCTCTCCAATAGTGGTTGCTTTTGTTCTTTTGGATGCGTGCCATTCTCTGTGGTGTGAGGTGGTATCTCATGGTTGTTTTGATCTGCATCTCCCTGATGATTAGTGGTGTAGAGTACTTTTTTTATGTGCCTTTTAGCCATTCGTATCTCTTCCTTGGTAAAGTTTCTGTTCATTTCTTCTCCCCATTTTCTGATGGGGTTGGATGTTTTCTTCTTGTAGAGTTCAACCAGTGCCTTATATATCATTGATATCAACCCTTTGATGGGTATTGTGTAAATATCCTTTCCCATTCTGTAGATTGTCTTTGTATTCTGGTCACTGTATCTTTTGCAGTGCAGAAGCTTTTTAGTTTAATGTAGTCCCATTTGTTGATCTCTGTTTCCACTTGGTTGGCCAGTTGCATGTCATCTTTGAAGATACCTTTATCTTAAATATTGTGGAGGGTTTTGCTGACCTTGTCTTCAGTGTACCTTATGGTTTGTGGTCTGATGTTGAGGTCTTTAATCCATTTTGATCTGACTTTTGTGCATGGTGTCAGGTTGAGGTCTAAGCCCATTTTTTTGCATGTGGTTGTCCAGTTATGCCAGCACCATTTGTTAAAAAGACTTTCCTTGCTCCACTTCACATCTCTTGCTCCCTTATCAAAGATTAGATGATCATACATTTGGGGTTGTGTGTAGGGATATTCCACTCTGTTCCATTGGTCTGAGACTCTGCCTTTGTTCCAGTACCATACTGTTTTAATTGTTACTGCTTTGTAGTAAAGTTTGAGGTTGGGGAGGGTGATGCCTCCCATCGTCTTTTTCCCAAGAATTGTTTTACTATGCATGGGTGTTTGTTGTTCCATATGAATTTTAGGATTGCTTGATCCATTTCTTTGAAGAATGTCATGGGTATCCTTATAGGGATCACTTTGAATCTGTATAGTGCTTTGGGGAGTATTGCCATTTTGACAATATTGATTCTCCCTATCCATGAGCAGGGTATATGTTTCCATTTTCTCATGTCCTCTTTTATTTCATGGAGTGGCATTTTATAGTTTTCTTTGTAGAGGTCTTTTACTTCCTTGGTTAAGCTGATTCCGAGGTACTTGATTTTCTGGGGTACGATTGTGAATGGGATTACTTTTTTCATGTCCCTTTCCTCTGCCTCATTGTTTGTATATAGGAAGGCCATGGATTTTTGGGTATTGATTTTGTAGCCTAATTCAGCAAAATTTTAATTAGCTCCTACTAGATACAGTGACATTATGTACAAAGATCATTAGCAAGAAAGAATATAAGAATACATAGAGACTTTAATGCATGGCAATGTAATCTATGTACAGGATGCCTGGATATTTCCACCAGAAATAGAAAGGACTGTTGAATCGTGTTGTAGGCAATAATTGTGGATCAAGGAAAAAATATAAATTTTATTTTGAAAATAACCTTTAAACAGGATGGAGCAATAGCACAGCAGGTAGGGAGTTTGCCTTGCACGCAGCCAAACCAGGTTCAATTCCTCCCCCCCTCTAAGGAGAGCCCAGCAAGCTACTGAGAGTATCTTGCCCAAATAGAAGAGCCTGGCAAGCTACCTGTGGTGTATTGGATATGACAAAAACAGTAACAACAAATCTCACAATGGATATGTTATTGGTAACCGCTCAAGCAAATCGATGAGCAATGGGATGACAGTGACAGTGACAGTGACCTTTAAACACCAAATAGTAAAGTGAGAAGTTTAAAGGGCTGGGTAGAGAAAAGATTAAGTGCAATAAGATATTGAACGTAAACCGTTATCCCCTTTTTCTCTTTTTTTTCTCTTTTCTTTTTTTCTTTTCTTAATTTTCTCTCCTCTTCTCTTCCTCCTTCCTTTCCTTCTTTCTTTCTTCCTTTCTTTCCTTCTTTCCTTCTTTCCTTCTTCCTTTCTTCCTTCCTTCCTTCCTTCCTTCTTTCCTTCTTTATTTCTTTCTTTCTTCCTTTCTTCCTTTCTTTCTTTCTTTCTTTCTTTCTTTCTTTCTTTCTTTCTTTCTTTCTTTCTTTCTTTCTTTCTTTCTTTCTTCTTCTTTCTTTCTTTCTTTCTTTCTTTCTTTCTTTCTTTCTTTCTTTCTTTCTTTCTTTCTTTCTTTCTTTCTTTTTCTCTTTCTTTCTCTCTCTCTTTCTTTCTTTTTTCTTTATTTCTTTCTTATTTCTTTTCCTCTCCTTTCTCTTTCTCTTTCCGTCTTTCTTTCTCTCTTTTTTCCTTTCTTTTGTCCTTTATTTCTTTCTGCTTTGTCTTGTTTTGTTTTGTTTATGGGCCACATCTGGTGATGCTCAGGGATTACTCCTGGCTCTGCCTTCAGGAATCACTCCTAGGAAACTCTGGGGACTATATGGGATGTGGAGGATGGAACCAGGGTCTGCTACATGCAAGGCTACTGCTCTACCCACTGTACTATTATTCACCCCCTATTCTCCTTTCTAACTAAAAACAACACAACCCTCAGTTTCCAAAGCAAAGTAAATATAGATTTACATGTGGATATACATATGTAGCATTGTAGCACTGTAACATTGTTTTCCCATTGTTCATTGATTTGCTCAAGCGGGCACCAGTAATGTCTCCATTGTGAGACATGTTACTGTTTTGGGCATATCGAATACTCCACGGGGAGCTTGCCAGGTTCCCATTATATATTATTAGTACTAAATCATAAAACAATTAGCATTAGACAGGAATTTATGAAGACTGAATACAGAAATATAAGAAGGATATACCTCTTTAGTTAATTTCCTGGTGCCGACAATATGCCAGGAGTGACCCTAGAGCACAGAATCCTGAGCACAGTAGGGTGTGCCCCCAAAAATTAAAAAGAAGAAGAAAAAGCTTATACTAAAGGAAACAAATATACTAATTACGTTATTAATTGAAGCATTTACTTTTTTGCCTCAAATATATATTTTTTATTAATAAAAGATTGAAGAACTGTCAAATTCTATTGAATTATAACAGGGAGCAAGATCATAAAAATGTGAAAAATTAAACTGCATAATGACATTAAAATATCTTAGAATTTTTCTAGGGAGTCAAAACAAAAACTGTTCTTGTCACAGTAGTTGCTTTCAAACTTAACTCTCTTCCCATCCCTTTCTTTCCATCCCATTCTATTCTTTCACTCAGAAATTGCTTTACTCTTTCAAAGATCATTTCCTTGTACAAAGATAGCTATGCCTCTGCTAATGGAGATGTTAGTCAGTTTATTGAATAATTTCTTCCAGTTTTCCTCTGACCACACAATCATTCAAAAGCCTGAAAGACTATTATCATAACAAATGCTTCCTCTTTAAAAAGCAGGATATGAAGACAGCATTCGGATCTTAAATGTTCATATTTTATCCAGCTACTAAAGGGCAAAACACAGACTAAAGAAGTGGAGTTATATGTTTCTAATGCTGAATATGTAAAGAGAGTGTGAATACATTAACACCCACTTATACTGTCAATTGTGTACACATGGGAGAGGTCAATAGACTTGTAGTTACTGGAAAGCACAATTGTGGTGAAGAGAAAAGTTTTAAAATTTTGCCATTTTAAATTTATTGGTTCAAGTCATTCATGTAGATAGATAGATAGATAGATAGATAGATAGATAGATAGATAGATAGATAGATGGATGTGTGTGTGTTTTGAATATTCATGTAAATTTTCTTCAGGGTGCTTTGTCCCACAAAACTGCAGTCTCTATACTGACTCTGAAATACCAGAGGAGCATTATTGATTAGCTTTGTGGAATAACTAGGTCCATAATCACACTCAGGATAGGCTTTATAAACTGAAAAATAGAAAACCAGGCATCTATCTCAAAAATAAAACATAACAGTTATGTAAAGCTCTATCAAATAAACATAAGCTATTATTCTAGTATCTGTTTTAAAAAATAACAATCTATTAGTAAGTCATTTTTTAATCCACCCCTCCCAGACATATAAAATTTAAAACGAAAATTTTTGACAGATGAGTAAACTTTCTTACTTTTGATAAAATCTTGTAAGGAATATATGACTATTTTTTCAACAATTAATTCTACTAATATTTAAATAAATATCACATGTTTCTTTGCCTACTTGTGATGGAAAAAAGTCTTTGTTCTCTATATATAGCCTTTCATAAGTAGTGCTTAATGTAAATTATTATTTTTTTATTATTACCAATTTGCTGGTGTTACAGTAGTGGTACTTAAAACAAGTTATACACAATTCTCTTATCCCTCCATGCAGAGTCCATTTACTGCACTGCCTCCCTTCATTTCTTATTACTTCAAAGGGATAAAGAGAGCACTGGGAGGCTATGTTCCTTGTTAAGATTAAATAATTAATTGAGTAAATAAAATCAAAGCCAAGAAGAAAGGAGCTAACTGCTTTTTATGAATGTTTACTTGGTTTGTTTGATGCCCATGGGTGATGCTTCTTATCAAAACCTGTATACTGTTTATGAGACAGAGTGATATTAGATGGTAAGAGAAAAACAAGTGAACAAAACACTGATCTCATTAGCTTTGGTTCATGAGACTTTTTTTCAATATCCTCTTCTGACCCCACATAAATACTATTTCAGTGAATTTTCTGAACTTCTGTCTGGATTTCAATGGTATTAGTGCAGCATTTTATATGTTATGACTTAGTTTGGACTAAATTACTCAGTCCTTTTCCTGACTCTTTATGTCTTACTTTGCCTGCAAGACTAACTATAATATTCTAGTACTCTAATTTCTGTGATGCTTAACATCAGGCTCCTATTTAAATAATATGGTATGCGTATTCCTCTGTGCAACATTGTATTACTTGCATCACTTGTCATCCCATTGATCTTCAATTTACTCGAGTGGGCGCCAGTAGCGTCTCCATTTGTCTCTATCAGATGCGAATGTAGCCCAATGATATCTGCTTGCTCCAGGAACAGGAAGAGCCTCAAATCATTCATTCAGGTTTTTGACGAAGAAGTTTGACCATTTCATTGGCGGGCAGTCACATGGTCTTTTGACGTCCAGTGGAATCCAGTCGGTAACAATTCTAGTCCAGCGGTCATCTCTGAATTGCATTATGTGTTCAGCCCATCTGACTTTTCAATGCCTTGGCAAAGGCAAAAGCATCCCTGATTTTTTTTTAATTTTATTGAATCACCGTGAGATAGTTACAAGCTTTCATGTTTGGGTTACAATCCCACAATGATCAAACACCCATCCCTCCACCAGTGCATATTCCCCACCATCAATATCCCAGATATACCCCCCCTCTCCCACCCTCCCCCCTGCCTCCAGGACAGACAATATTCCCCATACTCTCTCTCTACTTTGGGGCATTATGACTTGCAACATAGACACTGAGAGCTCTTTATGTTTGGTCCATTATCTACTTTCGGCATGCATCTCCCATCCCAATTGGTTCCTCCACCCATCATTTTCTTAGTGATCCCTTCTCTATTCCCATCTGCTTTCTCTCCTGCACTCATGAAGCAGTCTTCCAGCTATGGGGCAATCCCCCTGGCCCTTGTATCTACTGTCCTTGGGTGTTAGTCTCATGTAATGGTATTCTATACTCCACAAATGAGTGCAGTTCCTCTATGTCTGTCCTTCTCTTTCTGACTCATTTCACTTAGCATGATACTCTCCATGTCTATCCATTTATAAGCAAATTTCATAACTTCATCTCTCCTAGCAGCTGCATACTATTCTGTTGAGTAGATGTACCAAAGTTTCTTTAACCAGTCATCTGCTTTAGGGTAGTCAGGTTGTTTCCATATTTTGGCTACTGTTAACAGTGCTGCAATGAATATATAGGTACAGATGTCATTTCTACTATGCTTCTTTGCATCCTCAGGATATATTCCCAGAAGTGGTATTGCAGGGTCATATGGAAGCTCAAATCCTAGTTTTGAAGGACTATCAATATTGTTTTCCAGAAAGGCTGGACCAGTCGGCATTCCCAACAACAATGCATCTCTGATTCTTAACTGTCAACGGAGGTTGGGAATCCGGATTCCTTCTCTCACTTGAGTGAAACGTGATACTTCTAACATGGCTCTTTTGATTCCTCTTTTGAATACCTGAATAGTGTTCTCATCCTGTTTTCGTAGGGCATGTGTTAGTACAGAGAGTTTCTTGCCCGAACTCCTGGCTGTCTTCCCCAGGGCCCCTCGGAGGGGATGGGCTCCAGCTTCCCTCCCCACCCCGAGCAGAGCTCCCGGTGGCCAAAGACCACCAGAACCTAGCTACAGCCATGCTGGAGGCCCCTCTCCACACGTTCGGACAGGCCTCATGCATGAAGGTACCAGCAGAGGAACCCAGGTGTGTGTAATCCCATCAGTGGCCTACATCCAGAGAGAGACTTAAAAGCAAGCTCTCAGAAGCAAGCTCTAAGATATCTTTAGCCTACTTCTCCCTCTGGGAGAAACTGGCAATCTTCTGAGAGTTTCCTGCCCACATGGGATAGCCTTACAAGCTTCCCATGGTGTATTCATATGCAAAATCCAGTAACAAGCTGGATCTCATTCCCCTGACCCTGAAGAGCCCCCAGTGCAACATGATTAGGAGGGCTGAGTCGAGATAGACTTCTAAGATCTCAGGGAAAGGAGAAAATGAGATGTTACTGAGCCCGCCCGAGAAATCGGATCGGTGATTAACGGGATTTCGTGATTCGTGATTTGTGATGTTAGTGCAGGAAGAAAGGTGGAGTCAAAAAGATGTGCCCAGAGCTGGAGGTTCTTTGTCCTCTTAACCACTTCTTCTTCCACTTAACCTCCACTGTGTAACATTAATGTAAAATTTGTTTTAATACCTTGTCAAAATTTTTAATTCAGTAGTCTGGAGTGAGAAGCGCATTTACGCAAATCCAACTTTATTCCCCAGCACCCATATGGTCCCCTGCTTCAGGATTGATACCGAAGTGCAAAACTAGGAGTAAGCCCTGAGTACAGCCAGGTGAAGCTCAAACTTTCTCAAAAACCCCTTAACTGGTCAAACCCTTAACAATGGATATAGTATTTGCTTATCACTGTCACTGTCATCCTGTTGCTCATCGATTTGTTTGAGCGGGCACCATTAATGTCTTTCATTGAGACACTTTTTGTTACTTTTTTTTGGCATATCCAATATGCACAGGTAGCTTGCCAGGCTCTGCGGCACAGGCTCGATACCCTCTGTAGCTTGCCAGGCTCTCTGAGAGGGGCGGAAAAATTGAACTCCGGTTGGCTGCAAGAAAGGCGAACACCCAACTGCTGTGCTATTGCTCCAACCTGCAGCAAACTATTTGCTTACATATCTCCAAAAACTTAGAGGAGAGGACCTAGTCCAGATCGTTTTGTAGATTTATTGGTTGCTTTCAACAGAATATCATGTTGTCCAATTTGAATAGATGATATTAAACTAGCATTCAATCTGAATAATATCAACATGCCAGTGATAGCAGTCAATCAGATAGAATGCAGAAGAATTAATTATTGGTAGTGCCTGCAGCTCAGATAGAGAAGCAGCCACCAAGAAAAGGATGCTTGGAGAGCCCGCTATGGAGGGGAAATGTGTGCTGAAAGTAGATTATAGACCAAGCATGATGGCCACTTAATACCTGTATTGCAAACCACAGTACCCAAAAGGAGAGAGAGAGAGAGAGTAAAAGGGAATATGTCTGCCACAGAGGCGAGGAGGGGCAGTGAATGAGGTGGTGGTGGGAGGCATACTGGGAATATTGGTGTTGGAGAATGGGAACTCAATCATTGTATGATTGAAACATAAGCACAAAAGTTTGAAATTCTGTAACTGTACCTAACGGCGTTTCACTAAAAAAACTTAATTAAAAAAAAAGTATTGGTAGTTCCTGGATAACAACTGTGCATACATTGAAATAAGCCTTCTTGAAACTGGGAGATAAGTGATTAAGAAATATATAAGCTTTTAAGGAAAATGACAATTCAACAATCAATTCATTTTTAAATTAGAATACAGCATATATAAACTACATAAAATTTCCAGAAACTTAATTTTTATATATATGATACTAGTCTTAAATCAATTAATTTCCTAATATCCTATCAATAGCAAAATGAATACATTATTTGTGTTACCTATGATATACTTCTGCTATGGAATTCTTATCATCTCTACTTTAAATTGTATTTGTTTACTTCACAATTTAGATTGGAAGTTTATCATAATTGTAGCATATCCAAATCCATTGAAAATTACACCTTCTGATAAGAAAGAAAAGACCAATTTTTGCCCAATCAAGTCTACAAAACTAATGTCAGTCAATGTTCTCTCCTAAGAGAGAAATTAGTAGCCCATCAAATAATGACTAGCTACTCAAGCTTGGTTTTAGCATGTAGTAGTATCCAAAAAGGTTCCATTATTTCAGTCCAATGTAGCAATGAGAGAGACACAACAGTCAGTATGCATGCGACGTTATGATAGAGAGGATAGATGCATCTATCCAAAATACATAGTTTATGGAAATGGGTTTTGATAAGGCATACAGTTCTGGAAGGAAATTCACATGGTACAAGCTTGTCAATATTGAACATGGCTGAAGATTGAGGTGTCATTAAGAAAAACGATAAAAAATGGGGCCAAAGAGGTAGTACAGTGCGTAGGGAGAATTTTTTTGTCTGCTGCTGACCCTGGTTTGATCTTCACCATCCCACCCAGTCCCTTAAGTACATAAACATAGCCTCCCCACCCCCCAAAAAAATAAAGAAAAAAGGTAAAAGCACTAGGTAGTCCACGAAAAATAAAAAAATATCAATGTTTAGTCTAAAACTGAAGGTCATAAATATTTAGTAGCAACAGTGTTCAAAATGGTGGAATTCGGGTGGGACCAACAACTCAATTTAGGTGGAGAAACTGAAAAAGAGTTCATCTAGTCTAAGTCCAAAGGATAACTAAAGAGCAAGGCAACAGAGGATGTTACCATGAGTATTCCTCAAAGTATTAACCATTACGTTTCACATGGATGAGTAAGACGAAAAAGCAGTTGAAAGATGTGTTAAAAATAGAACATTCAAACAACCTGATAGATATAGGAGCAACAATAAGTATTGCAATTTTTGTTGTGGCTCATAAGCAATCATGGGAAGGGGGCGGTACTGGCACGCCCTCGGCCCAGATAAGATCCAGAGCTTCTGATCGCGAAACAGACCCTCTGCTCATAAAGACTATGATCCATGAGGTCTTCTAACCTATTTTGGCACCCAGAGCAGCTTCTTACAGACATACATCGAGACTGTGAACTAACATATCAGAAATTCAAAACCGCGCGGCCGCGACAGCTCATAGAATCTTCATTCTCAGCAATGAAAAGAAATTATTAAATGATGCCTTTTCAGCAGGCCTGATTGTTAGGGGGAAATTCCAAACAATAATAGTGAGTTCTCTATTGAAATATTGAATGTATTCAAAGTACAGAGAATAAAATGAAGATCATTAGCTACTTAGGTAGGGGCTGGATGAGAGGGGGGTATATTGGGGTTCTTGGTGGTGGAACATATGCACTGGTGAAGGGATGAGGGTTCAATCATTGTATGACTGAGACTTAAACCTGAAATCCCTGTATTTTTTTTCTCATGGTGATTTAATATAATAAAATTAAATTAAAAAAATAAGTATTGCAATTCTGATAATGCTTTATATTCAATTCTTAAATGGTTTGGGTGCAATGTCTAAAATAGTAAAATGAGTTAGGGACCACAGACTGCTGAGATAAAGGTAAAACCAAAAGAACAGATGGTGCCTGTTTCCTGCTTTCATTATTGACGTCTGTTCCCCTCAATGGTGATCTCTAAAGGCAAAGGTGGAGTGAAGCTTCTCTAATCCAGCTATTTTTCTCATGTGGGAACAATCCTCTCCTTTCAAGAAGAGCAGGGTTCCACGGTGTTTGTGACTAAAAGGACTTCCACTACCACATGATTTATTTATAAGCTTCAAATATCAATAGAGGACTTTAGAACTCAGAATATTACACAGTAATTATCAAAAATGAATTCAATAGAAAAAAACCCTCAGTAAAATCATTTGGGGATATTTGGAACTCTTTACTCTAAGGCAAGTTAAAGTTAACGTAACATTCAAAGACAAAATTCTTTTGGTGCAACAAAATAAGCAAGTAGCAGATATACTTATTTCTCCAATAGCTTAACAGAGTCTTACCTCAATAATTAATCCTCTGGTAAGAGAATAAAATAGAATAATAAATCATTCCTACAGGTATGCTGGATTTGATCTATGTTTCTCTTCAGAAGGAGTAAATAATAGAGCAACACCCACTCTGTAATATTTATGTATCACCACATTCTGTCACCGAGGCATGGGGATTGATATAACTGCTGAGAGGAAGCAAGACCTTTTCTCCCCTAGAAAACTACCAAAGCAACAAGTCCTCATTTAAAGAGCAAATAATACCTCATTAGAAAACAACAGTGCAATCAAAAAAAAATTCTTTCTCAGACAAGAACGTCCCTAATTCTAACCCTCTTCCTCTCATAAGATAATAATAGTAGCTTATTTCATTAATCATTCAGACTTACAGGAGAAAGAGATGCATTTGGAAATATTCCATAGTGACCATTTTGAGTGTTTTTTTTATATCATCCTGAAAAGACAATTGTGAAATTATAATACCTAATTCCAAAGAGCAACATACCACAGATGATTATGATTATTACATAAAACCTTAATCAAGCTATACACAATGTAAGCCAGATCAGAATGACAATTTTTTGTACTACACATCTCATCCCAATGTCCAGCTCTCTACCATCATAAATTGTATGGTTTTCTTGAGAGAAAACATTTCATTCAAAAATTCTCATTCTCCAGAGTGGGTGTGGTGGGGGACAGAGTGGTAGTATAGCCATTAGGGTGCTTGCATTGGAACAGTTGACCCGGGTTCAATCTCTGAATACATATAATACAGCTGTGCCACCAGGAGTAGTTTCTGAATGCAGAACAAGGAGTAACTCCTTAGAACCACTGGGTGGGGCAAAAAAGAAAAAAATATATCCTCATTCTAGAACAAAGTGAAATAGGTTATTTCTATTAAATGATTCTTTAGACAAAAACATTTACATAGAGTAATTAGTAGCAAAGTATTGTTTCAAGATCTCCATAAAATCTCAGAACCTAGGGAACTAATATGTCTACTTAGAAGATGGTAGAATAGGCTGTAAATATATGACTTTCTATAATCCTTATACTCCCCAGGTATTTTTTTTAATTTTTAAATAATTTTATAGTGGATCAAATAAAATAAAACACTGCCAGACACCGCCACCCTCCAGGTTGCTCTCTGGACATTTGGGCCGAACCTCACGCACGAGTGAAGCCCTGCAAAGCCAGGTAAGCAGAACTTTGCGACCTTAGCTCTAGGCTCAATGAGACCTGGAAACAAGATCCTCTGTCTGCCTCCTCCAATCTCCGGCATCTGAGGGAGGGGTCCAACCCAGATGCCCCACCTACCCGAGATAAATACCTCACTGGCCGACCCCCACTACATCCACTCCCCAGCCACTGCCACCCTCCAGGTTGCTCTCTGGACACACCATAACACACTTAATACCTATTATTCCCCCACCATATTTGATAGGGTTCATATTTGGTGTGAACCATGGTAACACCTCTAAGGGCAATTGGAGGCTGCCCTAAAAGCCTCCGTCCCTCTCAGAGAGCCCGGTAAGCTACCGAGAGTATTGAGCCTGCACCGCAGAGCCTAGCAAGCTAACAGTCTCGTATTCAATATGCCAACAACAGTAATAACAATTGGCCTCATTCACCTGTCACCGAAAGAGTCCTCAATACGGCAGCATTAAGAAAGATGAACAAAGAGAGGCTGAAAAAATATTGGGGACGAACTAGACTGCCAAAATGAAGAAAGATTAAGATGATTGTCTGTATGACATCATTGGTCTGACAAAAACGAGGAGACATCAATCACATCACGCCATTTTTGACACTGGAGAAGAATTGTTCCTCAGAACATGCAACAACAGAGGCAATGGTGGTGTTGGTGTCCTTGTCACCACGAACTTGGCCATGAGCATCGATTCATTTGAAGGCCTAACAACCCGAATTGGATGATTATGCTTGAATAGATGTGGCTCACTGCCTGCAGTTTCTATCTTCATCATCTACGCAACAACTTCCATCTACAATGAAGAAGAAATTGAGAGGTTCTACATGGAACTGGAGAAGTTCTATAAAGAAGACCACACCTTCTACAAGATCATTGTTGGTAATTTTAATGCCAAGATAGGTCCGAGTAGGTCACCCGAAGAACTCCACATTGGGACACATGGCCTAGAATGGAACAATCAGGGCAAGAGACTGTCTGAATTCATCATGTCGACCAAGACCATCCATGGTAACTCACAGTTCCAGAAGGCCGAATCTAAACGCTGGACATGGGAGTCTCCCAGTGGACAGTTCCACAATGAAATTGACCACATCATATTCAATCGAAGGTTTTGCCTTGACCGATGTCGCTATTGTCCCAAAATTCCAAATGGGATCGGACCACCATTTTTTTCTACAGATCAACACGTATGTTGTTATCTATGTGTGTTTCATATATGAACTTTTTTATGTAGTAGAGTTTTCTTCTCTCTTAACATTTTAATTTTTTAATCAAGAATATATATATATATTATTTTAATAAAACATTCTGACATCATGCTTTCAAGACCTAGACATCCTCAAGGGGAATTTGAAGCTATAATGGCATTTCAACTTTGTCCCTATTTGAGCTAAGCTGGTTGGGTTTTTGTTGTCCCTGAAAATTTAAGTATTGACAAAAACTAAACTTAGTAGAAAGGGGCATGACATTGAGCGAGGGAATTTTTTGTAACTGAAGGGGCCTGTCCCTCATTGAAAGGATGTGCCTACTATATCAGACTATAGTATGCAATGAGCTTTCACCTTAATATTTTCAGCAATATTTTCCTGTATCTCACCTAAAATGTCTACCCTCAAATGCTTTATAAGTGAATCATCTATTTTTGATTATACATTGAAATTTCTATCTTGGTAAGATTTTACAATTGTTTGCAGCATATCTTGTCAAAATTTCCTTATTTTATGCTCATTATCTTAAGTTATGTTCCTGAAGTCAAGGAGAAAAAAAGCATGATTCATTGCTTTGCTAGTTTTTCCTTAAAATAAACTGAACCACAAGTGGTTTGTTAGATATTAAATGTTTTTTTTCCCCAAAGGACAGAGATTTTATCATCTGAAAACATGGAATGAAATACATACATAAAATATACTTTGTTTATATAGAAACCATGGTATTTTTATTTAATAAGAAATTAGGTAAGATATCAGAGCAGTTATAAAGACTGTTTTACTTCTAAAATTATCCATGCATTGAGATCTGTTTTTTCTTATTTTTATTTTATCTTTGCATATTTCATTTTAATCTTTCAACTAACACACCATTATTTAACATATAAGGTATTTTATCTACATAGTAAAAACAAAAATATCCTATTATATAACCCCTTCTGTTGAAGAATTTACAGGCAAGTTGATTAAATACACAGAAAATTAAAAAGTTTCGGGGAACAGAATTATGTGGAAGCAGAGTCATGTGGAAACTCAATTTGAGGTTGCCATACTGTCTTCCATAGAGGCTGAAAGAGCTGAAAGAGATCCACTGCTGGTTTGCACATCCCCTTCAGGAATGTTTGTTTGCTTCTATGCTTTCTTGTCTGACAGTCTCCCAGATGTGAGGTGATATCTCATTGTGATTTTGATTAGCACTTCCTTAAGAATAAGTGAGAAAGAGAACAGTTTTACTGACAATCTGTGTGGTTTTATTTGAGGAAGGATCTGTTCAGCTCTTCTCCCGATAGTTTGATAAATCTGTGTTTTTATGTTAAATTTTGCAAATGCTTTATATATCTTGCTTGTGAGCCGCATCCAAAGCCAAAGCCATTCTGAGAGAAAAATTACGATTTTCTTTTTCTTTTTCCCTTTGCTCTCTAGAAAGGATCTTTGATTACATTATGTGACACACCATGGCTACCTTGTCCACATCTTGTTGGCCTGGGATTTGGTGGCCTAGTCAAAGGCAATCACCACTAAGTCAGATGAATGACAAAAGAGTAAACCCCATGGAGGCTCAATAATGTTCAATTTTATCTAAGAGGCACTTGCTATGAGATTGTGGCAGAATCTTCGTTTTCAGAGCTTTGACTATGAAACCTAGAGAGAGGGGTTGTAGAAGCAATGCAGCAGAGAAACTAAAAGCTGAGAACCTGAACATAGTCACAGCACAGATACATTTATCGGTGACAAGGAAATCTTGCTTCTATGTTGATTATGAAATGATGGAACTAGGAAAGCAGCGGTTCTCAAAACTCACTGCATACTATGACCAATAAGGGAGTTTCTCAAAATCTCCATGCCTAGGCTGAATCTTGGATCAGCAGCTCTGAGGATAAGGTCAGAATATTAGTAAATCCATGTGATTTTCCATTGTACAATAAGGGCTGGGTGTCACTTAAGAAACTAAGGATCACCAGTTGGGATGGGAGACGCATGCCGAAAGTAGATAATGGACCAAACATGATGACCTCTCAGTGTCTTGTTGCAAGCTATAATGCCCAAAGGTAGAGAGAGAGAGAGTATGGGGAATACTGTCTGCCATAGAGGCAGGGGGAAGGTGGGAAAGGGGGGGTATACCTGGGATATTGGTGGTGGGGAATGTGCACTGGTGGAGGGATGGGTGTTTGATCATTGTGAGATTGTAACCCAAACATGAAAGCTTGTAACTATCTCACGGTCATTCAATAAAATTAAAAAAAGAAAGAAAGAAACTAACGATCTTTATAATCACCACCCATCAAAAAATAAATTGGATCCAGATAGATTGTTTAGCAGGTGGCAGTAAGGCACTTGCATCACATGTGGTAGATCCATGCTCTCTTGTTGGCATTGGCCAAGAGTGATCCCTGTCACAGAGCCAGGAGTAAGCCCTAAGCACAGCCAAGTATAACACACAAAAATGAAACAAAAGCAAAAACCAATTAGATGACTGAAAAAAAAGAATACTATAATGTAGTGATTTTTTCAGTTAAATTTCTCTTCATTTTTTGTTAGGGCATATTTTATATTATTTTTTTCAATTTTATTAATTTTTAAGTTATGTACTTATAATACTATTAATAATTTAGTGATTTTTGAAGATATATTTCCAATAATATTTCTATAAATATTGTCTTTCTATTTTAAAATGGGCTGGAATGATAGCACAGTGGCAGGGTGTTTGCCTTGCACGTGGCTAATCCGGGTTTGATTCCTTTGCCCCTCTCAGAGAGCCCAGCAAGCTACAGAGAGTATCTCGCCCTCACAGCAGACTCTGGAAAGCTACCCGTGGCATATTTGATATGCCAAAAACAATAACAAGTTTCACAATAGAGATGTTACCGGTGCCCGCTCGAGCAAATTGATGAGCAACGGGATGACAGAGACAGTGACAATTTAAAAATACTTTTTTGTTCCTATTTCTGACAAAGTAACTATTTTCTATGACTTAGAAATAATTGCCACACCACTAATAAAATAATTCAGGTTCAAACTAATTTATAGAATTTTTGAAATTTTTATTTTAAACACCATAAGGAGAACTTCAAGAAAAGGAAAATATTTTATGTTACAGATTGTAAAAATTCTGGCTGGCTGTCAGGGCAGGAGTGATGGGTTCAGTGTGCATGGGAGTCTATTGCAGCCCTGAGATCTGGACTCTTCCCTGGGCCCTAAGCCTCATGGGCCAAGCCAGGGGCTGTCTCCTAGGCCAAGAGCTATTTTGATTAAGCACCCCTGAGCTTCAAGGCTGCCCACAGCAACCACAGCCCCCAAAGTGGTTCCACTATGGGGACAGTCACAGGGACTCAGCATGAACAAACCTTTAGTCTCATTCTGCTCAAAAAATTATCTGTGTGTGTGTGTGTGTATGTTTCAATTTTGTGGTCACAACAGGCAGTGCTCATGGATTATTTGAACTTGACATTCAAGGATCACTCCTGTTGTGGCTTGGAATTCCAGGTTGCTATGCATCCCCAGGAGAGAATGGAGCCTCTGGCAGTGTCTCCCCCAAGTGGGGCTGCGACCTGATGTGGGAAGGTGCCTGCCATCAGGACATTTTCAGGTCCAAGGCAGAGACTTCCCAGGTCAAGGCTGGAGGTTTGTCCTCTCTCTGCTCTCGGCCCCTCCAGGTCTTTGTTTGGAGTCTAATGCTGGTCCTTGGGATTAACAGGTGAGATAAGATGATGCTGAGGCACGATTCTGGAGGTTTTTTGCATGGAATCTTTGTGACTTTTGTTCTTCACATGAAAACATAAAGATTTCTGCTGCATATGCCATCTGTTCAGTCCCTCACTCTCCATTTGTCCTGGTCCTGGTGACCTCCAGATGTCCTGGTCACCTGATTGAAGGCAAGAAACAGAAAAAATAAATTACATTCCTTACCAGAAAATTAGCCTAGTTCTCTCTCTTGGAGAACCTGGTAAGCTACCAAGAGTTTCCTGCCCACACAGGAGAGTCTGGCAAGCTCCTTGTGGTGTATTCATATGCCAAATACAGTAACAATGATGGGCCTCATTCCCCTGACCCTGAAGAGTGTCTAATGCAGCACCATTGGGAAGGATGAGTAAAGAGAGGCTGCTAAAATCTCAAGGCTAGGATGAATGGAGACGTTACTGGGCCCACTCGAGCAACTCATTGATCTACAGGATGATAGTGATACAGTGACAGTAATTGTAAAAATAAACATTGTCAAAAATGACCATCCTACCTAAATTGTAATTTAGATTCAGTGCAAACCCATCAAAATCCCAATGACATTCTTCAAAGACATAGAATCATTACTAATAAAATTTCTGTGTAAATAAGCCATAAAACACTCTGACTAGCCAAATCCACTCAATAAATAAGAAAATGGGAGGTATTGCATTTTCTAATTTGAAACTGAACTATAAATCTATAGTAATGAAAACAGCATGGTATTGGAATAAGATACATTGATGAAAATAGAGGCGAAACACTCCAGGACTTGGATCTCAAAGGGATCTTAAAAATTTATTTATTTTTGTCATTATCCAAGAATCATCTCGCTGTGAAAAATGGCTTCCTTAATGTGTAGAGCAGATATGTTGCAACTTAAGGAGTAAGAACAACTTATAAAATAAGAAAGCAAGGATATTTTCAGAAATTAAATAAGTCATGTAATGAACATATTAAAATCAACATATTACATTGAAGAGGCAAAAATAGAAAAAACATAATAACATGAGTAGTATATGAGAATCTAAATATTTATATTTAAAATATGTGCATTAATTGAACCATAAAATTATAAACTCATAATGATACAAGGAAGGTCTTCATCTGACATAAGATATCACTTTTTTCCCTAAGAATGCTTTAACTTAATTTATCCTTTAAAGTTTACTCCTAGTATTAAAGAATTATAGTAAAAAAATGTAAACAATACTACAACAACGACCTGTCCAATATGAAAGGTGAATGTAAAAATTTTTCAGGAAAAATGGGTCAAAATCAAGAGAACTTATTCCCAAGAAAGTTATGTTAAAGAAGAAAAAACTAACGGGATATAAAAGACATAATATGTAGATATTAATATAAGTAACAAAGATAGTTAAGGAGTTGAAAGAATTTGAATATGGTGGATTATTTATAAACATTAAGATATGTTTATGTTAGGGTTATAAACTATTATTTTGCTTATTAAATAAGATATTCTTTTTTCAGAAAAATAACCTAAAATATCTATAAATTAAATATTGCACAATCTTTTTACTCATACAAGATATGGCATTAACAGTGATTTAGTTTTAATCTGTCCCCTAAGGGATCTATCCTAATTTGGATCGTAGATTCCAGGTATAAAGGGTGATATATTTTTATTCCAAAGGACATGCATGCTCCAAAACAACTAGGATATCATTCCAACTACCTTTATCCTCAATGTAAACTAGATTCCTAATTAGTATAATTGCATACCAGAATTGAGTATCTCAGTTGAAATTATTTTCCAGTTAGCAAATATAATATATATTAGAGATGAGCTTCTACTTGTGAATTAGTAATTTTTAAAACATATGGATTTGGCTAGAAGTCCGTTAAAGAAATTCTTGCTCTTGAATAAATAGGGCATACAAATCAAATATGCACATACGCACAGCAATCTGCCCCTAGAAATCTTCTCTTGGCTTGATTCCCAAATCAGCTTGTGTCTGTTCTGAAAGTTCATGCCCACTAACTCCAGAAAATTTTCACTTATCTGACTACCAAAAGTAGAATAAGTGAATTTTATCAACAACTTGTCACATTTAGGCACCTAAAGTTGAGTCTATTATCTGACGGACTTTGTGGTCTTGTGTTTAGGACAGGAATATGTCCCAGTCTTTCTTTCTCTTATATCTGGTATAAAGTTGTTTGGTAATAAACCATAAATATTACTTTATTCTCACCATAATAGGTCATTGACAATTACCAAAAATATCTAGTAGTTTATTATGACTGAATTGACTTGTGTCACCATTTTGGATAATCACAAAAATTTGTTAAAGAAAGAAAATGTAATTTAGGGAAGTAAAATTTAAAACTGTAAGTTGCTGGACTGGAGCAATAGTGGGTAAGCCTTCCAGAAAGATGATCCAGATTTGATCTCAATCTCAAACATAAAGGGAGGAAGAGAGAGAGGGAAGGAGGGAAGGAGGGAGGGAGGAAGGAAGGAAGGAAGGAAGGAAGGAAGGAAGGAAGGAAGGAAGGAAGGAAGGAAGGAAGGAAGGAAGGAAGGAAGGAAGGAAGGAAGGAAGGAAGGAAGGAAGGAAGAAAGGAAGGGAGGGAGGGAGGGAGGGAGGGAGGGAGGAGAAAAGAGATAGCAAGCTGGGATTTATGCAAAATTTATTTACAAAGTGCTTTTTTTTTTCAGACAATAGATACACTGCAATTGCCAACCCAGTTAAATCAAATCCCTAATCTAAGTGTGAATACATTCTCGACTATAAAGAACCATCCCTGTGAGAAGACATTCCAAGAGATAGTTTACCAGATTGAGAGCATGGTTTGCATGCAGGAAGTTCAGGCACAACCCCCTGGAATTACATGGTTCCCAGCACCACTAGGGGCAACCCTCAATCTCTGAGCCAGGAGAAGACTCAGAGCAAGACTCAGAGAAAGACTCTCTCTCTCTTTCACTCTCATTTGCCAAGGTGTGAAAATCAGATGGGCCAGACACATAATGTAAATTGGAGACAACCTCTGGACTAGAGCTGTTACTGACTTGATTCCATAGGGTGTCAAAAGACCTTGTGGCTACCCACCTACGAGATGGTCAGACTTCTTTGTCAAGACCCCGAACAAACGGTTTGAGGTTCTTTGTGTTCCTGGAGTGAGCAGGTGCCATTAGGCTATTGGAGACATTACTGATGCTTACTCGAGCAAATAGGTGAGCAATGGAATGATAAGTGACAAGTGACAACATAAAGCCAGTATTCCCTTTCTTGGAATAAGACACATTTTTCTTTTAGTTTTGTGGGCCTATTCATGTTTTCCCTTAAATTTTTCTTAATTTTCTTCACTATCCATAAATTATCATTGATTTTTAATTTGATGGGATTCCAGGAGATTAGCTCTGCTTAGTTCTGCATGTAGATTTCACCACCTCTAAATTTAAAATATATATTATATATATGTATATATATACATATATATATATATATATATATATATTTAGAGAGAGAGAGAGCAGCATCTTGAATTCTCTCGAAACCTTAATGAGCTTGGTCACTGTGTGGATATGGTCAATCATGCTGAATCCTGTCTGGAACACAGCTTGCTTGCATGGTTAGCCTTCATCTAGTGTTCTGCCAATCCTATTCAGGATGACTCGAGTGAGCAACTTGTAGATGATGACAACAGGCAGATTGGACAATAGTTGCCGATGTCATGGATGTTTTCCTTCTTGTACAACAGAACGGTCCTGGTGGTTTTCCACTGGGACAGAACCTTGCATTCAGACAGGTAGCGTGTGAAGAGCCGAGCCAGTATATTGACGAGTACTGGTGGCAGATTCTTCAGGTGTTCAGGTCTGACCTTGTCTGGACCAAGTGCTGTACTCTTCTTTACCGATGAAATGATGTGTTGAATATTGAAAGGGAGAACGCTGGGAATGACATATCCATCCTGTGGAATTTGGTATGTGGCAGGTAGATGTGACTATCGAAGAGATCTGAGTAGAAGTCGTGAATAATCCTCTCCATTGCTTTTCTGGAAGATGTAATAGATCCATCAGGACATCGGAGGGCAGTCATCTTACAGTCTGTGAAGATAGCCAAGTCATAAAATCTGTGAAGGATAGGCAAATGTTCCAAATACTCTTCCCAACTTCTGCCACATTGGCCAACACTGCTGCTCTTCTCTATTTGAGATCTTCCTTTATATCTTCTCTGCACAGCTTTGTGAGCTCAGACGTTAGCTTGTGATTATCTGAGGCCGGTGCCAAACCACGTTGGTGAATGCGCTCGAGAGTTTCCAAAGACAGGCATCTTTTTTGTGGCTTTCTTTCTCTCTCGGCATTCCTTGAACAGTCATGGAGGTGCTGAACCAGTCCGTTGTATTCCTCGTCAATGTTGTCAACAATGTCATCTTTCCATATTGCCACAACAGTGTCAAAGAGCTCACAGTTGGTGGTCATTCTGGGAGTTCTCTTCTTAAAGTTTGTAACCCCTACTTTCTGTTCTGTAAAGTAGAATTTTGCATGAAGGAGTAGTGGTCTGATCCTGTTTGGAATTTGGGGGCAACAGCAACATCGGTCAGGCAAAACCATCAATTGAATATGATGTGGCTAATTTTGTTGTGGAACTGTCCTCCAGGAGACTCCCATGCCCAATATTTAGATTTGGCCTCCTGGAACTGTAAGTTACCATGGATGGTCTTGGTCAACATGATGAATTCAGATATCTCTCACCCTGTTTGTTCCATCCTAGGCTGTTGATCCCGATGTGGAGTTCTTCAGGCAACTTTCTTCCCTATCTTGGTGTTAAAATCACCGACAATGACCTTGTAGAAGGTATGGTCTTCTTTATAGAACTTCTCCAGCTCCATGTAGAACTTCTCAATTTCTTCTTCATTGTAGTTGGATGTTGGTGCGTAGACTATGAAGACAGAAAATACTGACAATGAGCCACATCTATTCAAACATAAGCATCCGCTTGGATTGTTAGGCATTTGAACAAATCAATGCTCATGGCCAAGTTTATGTTGACGAGGACACCAACTCCACAGACCCCTCTACTGTCACATGTTCCAAGGAACAATTATTCTCCAGTGTCGAAAACAGCGTGTTGTGATCGATGCAGTCTTGCCACAGTAAATCCAATGATGTTGTACTTGATCCTCTGCACTTGCACCATCAGATCCTCAATGGATGTTTCCAATGCCAGCATATGTGCATTAAAAGTGCAGATAATCATTTTATTCCTTCTTCGTTTTGGCAACCTACTTTGGCCCTGAGATTTTAGCAGCCTCTACTTACTCATCCTCAATGCTGCCTTACTGGGGGCTCTTCCAGGGCCAGGGGAATGAAGCTCATTTTTGTTACTGTTTTTGTCATATCGAATATGCCACGGGTAGCTTGCCAGGCTATGCCTTGTGGGTGGCATGTTGTAATGATCTGCACACTGACAAACATGCCACACACCTTATGCATGGACATGCTACTCACGTACAAAAAAGCACTGACCAGATCGATACAGTCAATGCAAGGAGTCTAGCCCTGCACCTGCCTGCATGTCTGGGCAACACTTGTTGGTTCACTCTTCACTGGTTGGCACCATTGCAACCCCTTTGCCATGATGAGGTAGTGAACCATCGAGAGGGGACTTTATGTTATAAATATATTATACATACTGATTCAGAGTCTGCATTAATACATAAAATATTGTAATAAAAGTCCCTCTGGGTATAATACAAAAAACACCTGATCATATATAGAGCGTTAATATAAATGAAACATTAATTTGTTATTGCTAAAGCATAAAATCCCTTAAGAAGCTAGGAGTAACAAACCTTATTAATCGAGTAGAGGGTAATCATAGTGTTGTGAATGAATGCCATGCTCAATGCCGAGTGCTGAGATGTTTGCCTTGCCTTTTAAAGAAGCTGCCTTAATGCTTCTTGCAAAACGGCTCTCAAGGCTATAAATTCCCTAAACTGGTATATGTCTCTGAAGCTCTGTATCATTCCATCAAATCTCAATGAATGTCTAGCCAGATAGAATATTCTTAGTGACATGTTTATTTAACTGAGTTTTTGTCCGATATCCCTCCATTCTCTTCTGACTCAAAGAATTTCATTTGATAGATCTGCTATGAATCTTATGGGTTTTCCTTTATAAGTTTCTTTTTTATCTTGATACTTTCAGTATTCTGCCTCTATCTCTGGATTTTGTCATTTTGAGTAAAACTATGTCTCTTGGAATTCTAGCACTTGAGTCTTTTTTTTTTACCAGGATCCTTCTGAGTTAGTTTTATTTGTTTTCTAGAGATTTTCTCCAACACACCTTCATCTTTTTCTCAGTTGCTATTATTCTGATGCTCAGAGCTTTTATTGAGTTTTTTAAAAAAAATTTTTACCATATTCTTCTTCTGCTTGTGGTTTTCTCATTTCAGCTCTTATCTTTTCTTGTTTATTAATGACTACTTGTGCCCTCATTTCTTTGAGCTTATTAAACATCCTCACAATGGTGTCACTAAAGTCTTCCTTTGAAGATTTACAGAGCTGGTTTGTGCTCATTAAACCTTCCATGTTATTGCTTTCTCTCATTGATCTTGATGGGTTTCTCCGATCTTTATCATAGAGTTTTGCTGTATTCATGCTGTGCTGAGAGTGAATATTTGTAGTTAGCTCCCTGGGACTCTCTGAGGAATAAGACTAGGAATCACTCTTTCCTTCTCTGCCCATCTTCACCCAGTGATAAGAAATATAACTGTGAGCAATGTGAAATTTGATGAAGAGCTGAGGTTCCAAATATGTGGAGGTGAGCCTGTTGAAATAGTAAACTTTAGGTATGGAAGCTTCCAGTTCCTAGCTGGAAGAGGTTGGGCATCTACCTCTGGTTCCAAAGAGGCATTTAAGTTGTCAGCCCAAACAGTAAGCTCGCCTGGAGGGGAGGGGAAGCAAGAAGAGGTTCAGAATATGTGGAGCCTAGCTGGAAGAAACGGAAATCCCTGTCTCTGTCTTGTATATATGTTCAGAAGGCACTTGATTTCTTTATTACAGTTGAAAGTGACGTTTCATTAAAGAATCAATGATTATAAAAGTATTAATATAAATTTAAATAGGATGTACACATATATGCACACACATATATAACTACCATTATTCTCTTTATTTTAGTCTTTTATCCATTGACCATATTTAAATCAGATTCATTATTCGCTGCAAGTCACTTATGCGCATTTGTTTACATTATTTAGTTGTTGCTGTTTTTAAAACGTCTTGACTATTCCTGTAGCACTAACTGATTTTTCAGTAATTTTCTCTGTTCAAGACAATTAGGAGTGATGGGGGCTTTATTAGTTAATTAGCAAGGCCTGAGGAACACTGCTTTACCAGTTTAATTAAATCCATTTAAAAATACACAATATAAACTATAGCTGGCTGTTAATGATGAACACATCTTGTCTACTTAGTTCTATTTTTATCTCCTAAATCTTTCCTTTTAAAGCCGTGAGCATCCAGCTGTTTGCTTAAAACAATATGCAACAGCTGCTGAGATTAATTCAAATATCCAAGACAATCAATGCCTTCAGATTTCCTGTTCCTTCTACTGCTATTATGACATCTACATTAGAAGATTTTCTTTTCATTTCAGTCATTTCCCAAGTTAATTTTTTTTAATTCTAATATAATCAG
This sequence comes from Sorex araneus, assembly GCF_027595985.1. Taxonomy (NCBI): domain Eukaryota; kingdom Metazoa; phylum Chordata; class Mammalia; order Eulipotyphla; family Soricidae; genus Sorex; species Sorex araneus. Next base: position 185,361,447 of record NC_073306.1, on the reverse strand, counting down.
TAATTCAGTAATTGGGGCAGTCTTCTCCCAAACTTCAAAAAAGAATGGGTTAATTAGTTTATTATATTGATTACAATGTGTTTCTATTAATGAGTTGAACAATAAAATGTAAGCATTCTCTGTCCTTTGATTATTATATAAATTGAGCACAGATTTTTTTCTTTTGCATACTATTTCATTGTCCTTTACTTTTAGTTTCCTCTTTCCTGTGATTAATATTTCTGGAGTACCAACTCTGATATCCAGTTTGTCCATGATTATGTCAAAATATATGTAATGAATATGAAAAGAAAGAAAGTTGTGAATGAAATAGAATACTTAACTTGAAGACTCGCTCCTTCAGGGGTTTCTTCCAGAAAGAAAAAGAAGGATGGGTGTTCTGTGAGCTGGGAATTAATTTTAGATATTTAATGATATCAGTTTATGAACAACAGTGCTAAATCCATTTATTTACACACAGAATGACTTAGCTACATTTTTATGTTTTCTATTCTGTGTATATTCTGTGTAGTTTTGAAGAAGGGGTGTCAGAAACAGCTGACTGCCGACCAGTTGACTATGCCCTTTTGGCATACTTTACTTTTCCTCACAAATATATTTACAAGGGGCTGGAGCAATAGCACAGCGGGTAGGGAGTTTGCCTTGCACGCGGCCGACCCAGGTTCGATTCCCAGCCTCCCATACGGTCCCCTGAGCACCGCCAGGAGTAATTCCTGAGTGCAGAGCCAGGAGTTACCCCTGTGCATCACCAGGTGTGACCCAAAAAGCAATATATATATATATATATATATGCATATATATATAGTTACAATATTAATGTGCCCATTTAAAAACTAGATTTCCTAGTCTACCTTGCTGACAGATGTAGCAATTGCCAAGGTGCCCAGTGAGGTATCAGAAACAAGTTTAACGATGAGTTATAACAAAATTCCTTTAAAAGGAGAAGTATGATATGTGCTTTCCCTTTTCTAATACTTTGTGGAAAATGTAAACCTATAATTTGAGACATTGACCTCTTTTCTAACCAAATATGTTTGCTCACTGCTTAATTCCAGGCTTGAAGGCTAACATGGAGTTCAGTAAGATATGTGTAGTGAAAAAATTAAATGAATAAATCAATAATAAAATAATTGAGTGATGAAACTAAGCTTTCTCTTCTCAGTAACTGCTTTTTCCTTTTTTCTTACTGATATTTCATTTTTGTATATTTGGCATAGTAGTGTTTTTGCAGACTGGGGTTTTTATAGCCAGGCTCTGGAATGTTTGCTTATATTTATTAGATTCAAGTCCTTGGATAGGTCAGTCACTCATCTGATAAAACTTTGGGTTTATCAGAAATAAACTAAAATATATCATATTGCATAGTTATAGGAACCTCAGATAATTTATTATATCTCTAATTTGTTATCCTTCGTATTATAGTTTCTAGGTAAATCACCTATAAATGTCTTACATTTCTTCAATTAGTTCACAAATAAATAAAAAAAAACTGAAGTTATATAGACTTTGTAATTACCACGTAACTTGTTGTTAGATACCCAGAATTCCTAACTACATAATCCCTAAACTTAAATTATGTCTTATTCCATAATTAATGACTAATATTTGTGATAGTATATTTACACATACTTTTAAAATATAGTATTAAAACTTAGCAAAAAATTCCTCTTTAAATATTTATTTCTTATTCTATGTATTATCCATTGACAGGGTAAAAATTATAACTATATTTTTTAAATGTGGTTTAATTAAGGAAAAAAACTCAAAGAGATCTTATAAAGTAGAGGAGATAACCATGGCAAAAGGTAAATTGTGACTTTTGTCACGAGACTCTTTAAAAAGCATAAGAAAAATTGAAGAAGAGGAAAAATTTCTTTGGGCTGAAAACATCAGAAAAGTGACAGCATGATAGCTAGAGTCTGACAGACTGAATAAGAAGAGAAAAAGTACATACTTGCTGACAGAAGCACATGAGAAAAGACATGGAAACTGAGAGCATGTTCACCCAGCAGTCAATAACTTCATTAAATGCAATGGGAAGGAATGGCAAAGGAAGTAACTGAAAGTAAACTCATCTCCAACATAAGCACTTAGCTGGGTAAGTGTTCGATATTATCCCCAAGTATTTTAAGCTTCATCAATGAATTGCCCCTTTCCCTCCCTCCAGAGAAGCTTACAGTGCTCCTTTGAGCACTCCTAATCCCCTGAGTTTATTTTTTTCTTTTTCATAGTGCAATAGTATATATCTATATATATATATAGATATATATAGATATATGTATTTTACAGTAATTTTGGTAGCCATACAAGAGATTTAAGGATTGGGAGAAAGTGCAAATTACAGGAGCTTGCTTTTTGTTTTGTTTTGTTTTTTAATAAAGTCTGAAAAGAATAAAAACACAAAAGTAACAGCAACATAGATAATGCGAATGAGCTACACAAACTGTAGTGTGAAAATGTATCAGTATATAAAAAACAAACAAAAAATTGTTCATAGGAAGAAAAATCAATATTTGTGGCCCCCACACAAAAAGCCATTGCCAAATCTCCTGAATAATGAATGCTTGTCCAGTACCCCTGAGTTTATCTTTATCCTTTCATTTGTGATTCACCTCTCATTCTCTTAGATACCAGCTTCTCCAAGTCAGACTTGTTACTTACAAAGTCAAACCTTCTGGTGACTCTGGATTTTGTATCTGTAGTGAATTATTTGCTTTTCTCTTTCCTCTATAACCTTTTCATATTTTACAGAAAGACCATCAATGCTATGCTCCTAATATTTGGAAATTAATTGACTGAAATATAGCTACTCCTGGGCATCTTTCATAATTACTTGACTCAGACTTTAGTCACTGTAAGTCCTAACATCCCAAAAAGCTGTTTTCCACCAAGGTATCTCTGGATGGACCACAGGCAAGCAGCAAAGTTATCCTGGCTTTAATATGGGACAGGAAGCATAAAGCATGGTCTTGATGCATACTGTACTGACGTAAAAGACAGAATTCCATGGAGTTGGAAAAGCTAAACTGGCTTGAGGATTTAGTCTGGGATTTACAGTAATAACCCAGTTGGCTTTTAACCTTAGTCCCTGAAGTCCAGAAAACTAATTTTGGAATCTATATTCATTACTGTGTTTATCTAAATAACTGTAATACTTTTAAGAAGTAAGCTTGATTGTTTAATATTTAGTAGCAGCAAGGGAAAATAAAAGCAATATGGATGCTTGTCAGTCCTGAGAGAATTTTTCAGTATCGTCTCAGAATGTCTCCTTGAGTTAATGCCCCCCAAAAGAATTGCCTCCATTAAAACACTTTATCTCTGTAAATGATCAATCACACACCAATGTTCAGTTCCGGACCTCAGACCGCCTCAGATTCTCAATAAGTGTGCTCTTCAGTTTTGAATTAAACGTCCATTGTCTACTGACCATGAATTTTGTCTCCCTGTTTCTTCATCCTTCCATGGGAAGGTGGTTGTAAGCTACTGAATGCATTATACCAAGAGAGTCTCTGACTAATTTTTTCTTTACAGATAAGCAATAGTAAACTGTTTCTCAAAAGGTGCTTGTGAATACAACTATTCTCACAAACTTCCTTATTAGAAAAAGTCTCTGGAATAAAGAGGAATGAGAGATTTTGTTGATTTATTTTGATTTGGGGCCACACCCCACGACTGACTCCTGGCTCTGAATTCAGGAAACACTCCTGGTGGGATTTCAGAAATGATATGGGATGCCAAAGATCAACCCAGCTCAGCCACATGGAAGAGAAGCAAGCTATCGCTATATAATTACTCCAATCCCAAACATGTTTTGGTTTGTTTGTTTTGTTTTATTTGGGGACCACACCTGAAATGCTCAGGGGCTGCTCAAGGCTTTGTATTCAGAAATTACTCCTGATAATTTCAGGAGACCATATAGGATGCAAGGGATCAGATAGGGATCAATCGGGTGCAAAGAAAACACCATACCCACTGTACTATCACTCTGGCCCCCAATATTTTTTTCATGCCTTTCATGACACTCGACAATTCCTGCTATATTTCTCTTTTTCCAAGATAAGAAATTTTTCCACAACTTTGGTTAAACATCTATTTTAAATCCCATTTAATATATTTCTGTATTTCTCCTTAATCCTATCGCTTAACTATACTGTAACATAAATTATGCGTCAAAACAGTTAGTTTGTGTTAGAAAAGATGAAGTCATGAAATTTGCATATAGGTGGATCAACATGGAAAGTCTGTTAAGTGAAATGAGTCAAAGAGAGGGACAGACAGAGAAAGATTGCACTCATCTGTGGAATATAAAGTAACAGAATGGGAGACTAACACCCAAGAATAGTAGAGATAAGTATCAAGAGGAGTACTCCACAACTTGGAAGCTGACCTCACATGCTAGGTGAAGAAGCAGCTCTGATAGAGAAGGGATCACCAAGCAAAGGGTACTAGGCAGGCCCACTAGGGATGGGAGATACGGGCTGAAAATAGACTATAGACTGAACAAGATGCCTACTTAATACCTCTGTAGCAAACCACAACACCCAAAAGGAGAGAGAAAATGGGAATGCCCTGCCAGAGAGGCAGGGTGGGGGCGGTGGGAGGGATGCTGGGACCATTGGTGGTGGAGAATGGGCACTGGTGGAGGGATGAGCACTCAATCATTGTATGACTGAAACATAAGTATGAAAACTTGTAAGTCTGTAACTTTGTCTCACGGTGATTCACTAATAAAATAAAAAAAGAACAGTTAGCTTGGCTGCATCAATTTCAACAGCATATATTGAATAATTGGATATATGCAAGCAATAGGAAAGTAAACTGATTGCTGAATAAAACAATGCCTTATCTCAGGATATTGTAACTTTTGGTTTGGAATGGTATTTTTATTCTTTTCATACCATTTATGGAAATATTTCTTCATCCAGAGAGGCTTGGGTTTTATTATTATACTTAATTATTCTGTTTTTAAGGAAGTGAGGAAAGGAGAGAATAGACATTACATCAGCCAGTTTCCCTTTCAATTCTCTCTTGATAGTGCATCTGACAACTAGAATAATGCATGTGGAAATAGTTTTGTCTATACTCAGTCTAGTTCTTTGTCAACTTCAATAGCAAGGTTCACTGAATGGTTTCATTGTCTATAAGCAACTCCAGACTTTCTTAAAACTCACCAGTCAGTCAGGGATAATCAGTAGACATTTTTGGTCTTTTATCAAAGAATGGATCCATAGACTGACATGCCAATTAATCTGAGTAGAGAAGGAGAATGGGGTGACTTGAACAAATCTCATCTATTAATGACACTCCAGCCTTCAACTGTTCTATAGCTCTAGTTTCTGAAATGTCAAAAGCTGAGAAACCTTAGACATGGTTTTTGAGCATACACTTGAAAGTATTTATTTCACTTTTTGCTGGTTAATAGAAAATATCTTCAAAATAAAATATGCAGAGTGATTTAGTCATTAGCTATGAAAATGTTGCAGTAATACAAAAACAGTTATTTTTAATTCTTCTAAAATATTATCTTATTGTAATAAAAATCCATTTGCAATATTATAAACAAATATCCGATGTTACCACACTATGTCTGCCAATAAGATGAAACTATTCAATAAGTGCCAAAAAGACTTTTCACATCCAATAAGACCATTCCCTTGCAATTTCACCTTAGATAAACTCAGCAATGTCCTCAGAATCCAACAGTTTGATTTTATAGACATTATCTAATTTCTTGTAGCACTCTAGCACTGTCATCCCATTGTTCATCGATTTGCTCAAGAGGGCACCAGTAATGTCTCCATTGTGAGACTTGTTGTTACTGTTTTTGGAATATCAACTACATCACAGGTAGCTTGCCAGGCTCTGCCAGGCAGGCGGGATAGTCTTGGTAGCTTGCCGGGCTCCCCGAGAGGGACAGAGGAATCGAACCTGGGTTGGCCACGTGCAAGGCAAATGCCCTACTCACTGTGCTATCACTCCAGCCCAATGTGTTCCAATCTTGAGTCTGTGTTTATCATAAAAGTTTAGTGTATTTTCTGAAAGCTGCAGAAGACTGGAGCTTTTTAACTTAATCCATCTGGCTTCTTGATTGGCTAATTTAGGCTATTTTAAAAAATATTAAAGAAATTTATTTTCAATTTTTTCAGTATTATTGTTTTTTTGTTTGTTGTTTTTACCATATTTTATTGAAGCACTAGGATTTACAATAATATTACTCATACTCTTCATACAGATATTGACACCATACCCATCACCAGAGAGCCCCCTTCTCTCTTTCAATATCCCAGACACTCTCCTATGCACCCCGTCACATATAAAGTCTGTTCTACAGACAAATCTCCAGTTCCAATGCTCTGGGCATTTGTATTCCCTTATAGTGTCTTTGTATCTTGTGTATGACACAGATCTTATTCTAAAAAAATTTACTACGGTGGTGGTGACACCTGCACACACACACACACACACACACACAAAGCTAAACTCCTGAAATTTCACAAAATTATAAATCTCCCAGTGATAAATAATTTTCAAGAATTGTATCTTTCTCTTAATGGAACCATAAATTAAAAAAAAGATTAATAGTATGAATAATCCTATGCTAATACATTTTAAAATTAAAAGGAAATGAGTAAATTCTACAAATATACAAATTAGAGTAAGGAAAGGAGAATTAGGAAAGTTATAAGGGAAAATCTGAATAGGCCTATAAAATTATAAAAGTGTGTTTCATCCTAAAAAGAGAATATAGACTTTATGTTAGAAAATATTACATTATAGGTAATGCTTAAGCATATGTGTTAAGTAAAATATTGCAATAAATATCCCTATAGATGCAAAAATAATCACCTAACTAGACATAAAACATCCAATACAAATGAAAAAATTAATTCTTTTTGAAAAAGTATAAAATCCTTAGAAGGCTAGAAACAAACAAACCAGGAGTGAAGGCCATAGTCAACGAAAAAGTACAGAGCAGTTTTTTTGTCTTTTAAATAAGTTCTTTTAACACTGAGCACTCTGCAGCTCTCTACCACGGGTAGAGGTCACCTCAGCGATTTTCTGTCAGGTTATTTTTGGTTCAGGAAAAGATCGGATGGACCAGAGTGATAGTACAGCAGGAACTCTACACGCAGCCAACCCAAGTTAGATCCCTGGCATCCCATCTGGTCCCCTAGTCCCGCCAAGACTGTTCCCTGAGCAGGAGATCTTACTTGGTCCTGGGAGTCAAACAGGCATCTGCCACAGGCAAGCAAGTGATTTACTCCTAGAATAGATCTTGGGCCCTAGTTTTGTTTTGTTGTTTTAAACATTTTAAACAGTTTTTTATGTGCGCTTCTATGAAATGTAGATTTTTTCCTATTTTTAAGCATGAATTTCACTTTAGGTTTTGTGTGATAACAAGAAGCAAGTGATTTTAGGTCTATGTTACGAATAAAGTAGCTGAAATGGGAAAGGTTAAATGACTTCAGCAGAGGTAGCAAGGAGAAACTTAAACACGTTTTAAAAAGAGAAGCCCAGGACCCGGATAAAAATTATCCTTTAAAGGATAGTGAGTCTTACTTCTAAATGTACTTATTTTTATCATTTCCTAATAAAATATAGCATATAAAGGACATAGGGCCAGTTTATGACAATGACTTCACATACTACTTGTTATTAACTTTCCAAGTAACCCTTAAGAAAGACAGTAGGTTTGTTTGTGTTTTTTTTGTTTTGTTTTGTTTTTTTGTAATTCACTGATTAAGAGCAGTTGGTAGAGAACCACCAGGAGTAATTTCTGAGTGCAAAGCCAGGAGTAACCCCTGAGCATTGCCAGGTGTGACTGAAAAAGAGAAAAAGGAAGAAAGAAAAGAAAGAAAAGAAAGAAAGAAAGAAAGAAAGAAAGAAAGAAAGAAAGAAAGAAAGAAAGAAAGAAAGAAAGAAAGAAAGAAAGAAAGAAAGAAAGAAAGAAAGAAAGAAAGAAAGAAAGAAAGAAAGAAAGAAAGAAAGAAAGAAAGAAAGAAAGAAAGAAAGAAAGAAAGAAAGAAAGAAAGAAAGAAAGAAAGAGAGAGAGAAAGAGAGAGAGAAAGAAAGAGAAAGAGAGAAAGAAAGAGAGAAAGAAAGAGAGAAAGAAAGAGAGAGAGAGAGCAGTTGGTAGAACTGGTGAGAATACAGTGCTTAGAAACTTGCCTGCGAGCATTGGAAACCTGGAACCATAGATGGTCTCCTGCACCCCTCCAAGAGTGAACTCTGAGCTGAGTCAGGAGTCATCTCTCAGCACCACTGGATGTCATTCAAAAATAAAAACAAAAAACAAGAAAGAACATTTAGCAAGATCACTTGTACCAGTTGTAGGTTCTGTATTATCATGGAGAGTAATAGAGGCGAGCAGAGTTGGATTCGCTTAAACACTTCTAATTTATTAAACGACAATTCACATAATTAATACCATCACTAAAATCACACATATAAGTAAACAACTCCAACTAAGAACATTCATATAACAAACACAACATTCCAAATCATATCCTCACCTCCAGCTGACAAAAGCCACAGCCCAGGCGCTCTTACTGTGATGTTTTAGGCATCTGGTGATGTCTGCAGTGTCAGCTTAGGGTCTTCTAGTGCTTACTATCTAACTATATCACACACAAAATGAAATGTTTCGCAAAATGGTGTAACTTTTATTCGCACAGAATGGAGTCCTTTCTGTTCATAACATGGATGTTGAATTAAAGCTTATTTTTCTATGATTAAAATCATGCACTCTCTCCAAAAGGACTACCTGACCATGGTTAACTCTCCACTTAATAATCTTTCATGGACTAATATTTTCTCTGTCCCCTGAAATAACTCTTCATTGGTGCTTTTTAGAGGCAGCTAAACTCTCCATCTCACTAATTTATTTTTGCATAAAATATTGCAGAAAATATCTACAACACAAAACATAGTCAATAATGGGACCACAAACATAACTCACTGGTAGAACTATATGCTTTGCCTATATGATACCCGGGGTTTGATCCCAGCATGCACACACACACACACACACACACACACACACACACACACACACACACACGAGAAAGTAGTAGCCTAACAAGATGGTTTTCAGGATGGGCATAGGTGGACTTTAAAGTGGGCACTGGTGAAGGAAATGGTGCTGAAACATTGTATATATGAAATCCAATCATGATAAGATTGTAATCTCATGATCACTGTATCACTGTATCGCTGTCATCCTGTTGTTTATCGATTTGCTCGAGCGGGTGCAAATAATGTCTCCATTTGTCCCTGTTTCGTGCTAATGTAGCCTGTTGCCATATTGGGGGCTCTTTCAGGACCAGGGGAATGATGACCATCATTGTTACTGTTTTTGGCATATCGAGTATGCCACAGGTAGCTTGGCAAGCTCTGCCTTATAGGCAAGATACTCTCTGTAGCTTGTCAGGCTCTCTGAGAGGGACGGAGGCTTTTGGGGCAGCCTCCAATCACCTTTACGGGTATTCCCAGTCTACCAAATGTGAGCTTTTGATTAACTGGCATGTTGAAACAATCTGCACACTGACAAACACGCACCTGCTGTGTCTCTGGGCAGCACCTGGGACATCTGCGGCTTCAGGTTGATCTCCTTGAGGTTGATGGAGTGCGCCTGGAGGTTCTTGAGCAACTGGCAGAGCAGGACCCTATCATGATAACCCATCTCATGATGACTAAATTTTTTTTAATAAACTAGATATCTTTAGATTGTCAGTTAGTCATTTTTGATCAATTTTAACTCTATCTATTAAGTCAAACAGTCAAGATATAAATTTTGCAAAACCTAAAAAAAATGCTATAGGAAAATAGCATTCAAATCATATATGCTGTTGCATAGACAGAAGCTTAGTCATTAAAGATGAATAAGGGAAATGTATCTCCACAGGGAACACCAAGAATAAGCCATCTGGAAGTCAGCATTGCAATAATATTTTGTTGCATTATAATGTTTTTTGCTCGAGTGGGCACCAGTAATGTCTCCATTATGAGGCTTGTTGTTACTAAGACATTTTTTATTCTATCAGTATATTGAAACTATTAAAGTCACATATATGCACACATAGAGAATAGATCTATATATCTGTTTAGATGTCAACAAGAGGCTTTTTTTGAAGCCTCTCCACAGGTGAGGCAATCTGAAACATGGATACATCAAGAAACTTCTCCATGACTTAAGCTCCAGAAGTTCCCTGGAAGCTACTGGTCATTTAAGTATCATTTAGGATTCTATTCTGTTCGGTGGACTGGAGCGATAACACAGTAGGTAGGGTGTTTGCCTTGCATGTGGCCGACCCGGATTTGATTCCTCCACCCCTCTTGGAAAGCCCGGCAAGCTACCGAGAGTGTCCCACCCACAGGGCAGAGCCTGGCAAGCTACCTGTGACATATTCGATATGCCAAAAACAGTAACAACAAGTCTCACAATGGAGACATTACTGGTGCCTGCTCAAGCAAATCGATGAAGGAGAGGACAGTGCTAAAGTGCTATGTCAACAATATACCCTGAATGCCAAAGATATATTTTTAATATATTTTGGTCCGATTTTGTGGTCACCCAATCTATGGTGCTCAGGGCTTACTCCTGTCTCTGCACAGGGATCATACCTGCAGAGTTGGACTGATTGTACCTGCTTTACAATCAGTCCAACTTCAGTTAACAAATGTTCTAAATGACAATGTCAGTGGTATGCATTTTGGTTGATACCTGTAAGTTATTTCTAGCTATTGTCAAGTAATATACCATATTGGCGAGAGCAAATTAATCTTATATTGAATGATCAAACACAACAAAAAAAATCATATATGCTGTTGCCTTAATAAAACTAAGTTTAAATATTGAAATGAATGATAATATGTTAGGATAGTTATGAATCCACTACAAACAGATGAAATGATTTCTTAAATATAAAATAGCATGAGGTAAGAAGCATGAAAAGTTACCATGCATTTGGTTACATGGGACAATACGGCATCAATACTATTGTCCTGGCTTAATTAGTGGTATTTTATTCTCTTGTCTACTCAATTAAAATACCCCATAATGCATGGGTGTATTTGAATCTGGGATGTATTTGAATCCTTATGTAACCAAGATAAACTGTTGATTTTATTTTCATTGCCTTTTCTCATAACATAAGGAGTAAACCACAATTCTCTAACCTCACTCTTGTGCTTTTTTAACTCACAAATTGTCTTCTTTTTCCTCCATCCCACTCATTAGCAGTATAAAAGGAATATAAGCAAATCTACGGCATTTCTCAGAAAGATAAAATGAATGTTCACTATTTCAATTTTATGAAATGTACTGAGCAAGACTAAGTGAAAAATAGGCAGATTCAAAGGAGAAACTAACCTGTAGGGCATAAATGGCAAATATTAACAGATTAGCAATTAGGAGTATTGCTTTGCTTAAGCAAGACTAAAACTATATTCTCTGATTGTATAAGATAAAACTTGGCTCATACAATCTGTTATCTACCAATTAAATATTCAATATTATGTTTTGCATTATTAGTGTCCATGCTACTCTGGTCAGAGCTGACTTCCAGAAGAAATAGATGAAGATAAATTAAATATACATATATATATTACTGTAACACTGTCACTGTCATCCTGTTGCTCATCAATGTGCTTGAGTTGGCACCAGTAAAGTCTCCATTATACATATATATGTGTGTGTTTGTGTATGTGTGCCTGTGTGTGTGTGTGTAGTTAAATTAGAATAACATGTTCTGGTCATAGTGGAAAGGCCTAAGTGATCTTGCTAGCATAAGCCACCTCTGACACATACTTAGAATACATTCTTCTATCCAGAAAATTCTCATTAGGACAATTTGTAGACTATATTAATTTCTATTTTTAATTATTTTGATTGTTTGTTTCGGTTACAGAAAGAATAAAATGTTTTCTATAAGCTTGTCTACTCAATTGAAAAAATCAAGTTCTCTAATATTGATGGAAAGTCCTATCATTAAACCCATAGATGTTATTCTTTCACAATAATGGGACTCAGTTGAAATCTTGTATTTTAAGACCATTTCAGCAATGGTTTAGTGAAAGATAACTATACAGACTTTATAAAAAAGGAATTTGGTTAATAGTGCTGCACTGTAACTTGTGCAGGATTAATATGTTTCACTGTTTTGTGTTGAAAATAAAAGAGGTGTGGGGCTAGAGTAGTGGTACAGCAAGTAGGGCATTTGCACAAGGCAGACCTGGGTTTGATTCCCGGCATCCCATATGGTTCCCTGAGCACCACCAGGAGTGTCCTGAGTGTAAAGCCAGGAGTAACCCCTATGCATTTCTGGGTGTGACCAAAAAAAAAAAAAAAAAAAAAGAGGGACAAGAGCACAGAACTGAGAAATTTTCCAATTTTCCCCCGACATGGACCACATGACATACTGTTCTCATTATTACCTAAAGTGAAATATAAATATACAAATCACTTATACATGCTTTTTAAAAGAGAGTCCAGTTTTTAAAAAAGTTTATTAAAAGATTGATCCAGAAAATATGTTTCGCTGGTTTAGAGAAACATGGAGAGTAGAAAAAGTAAAATCCATTTAAAACAATTTAAAAAACAAACCTTCCCCCTATTTTTGCAGTTTTTGTCTCAGTGCTTACAGAAGAAAAATTACCTTGCAAAATTTAAAGGAAGAAATGAGTAAAGTAAGAAAGTTAAGAAGAGTCATTGGTAATCAGATGAAGGGAAGTTTAATGGTGTGAATTTTAGCACAGTGAACCATATAAACACATAGAGGTGTGAATATGAAGTCAGTGGGCTCCCATGGGTGGGGAGACTAGACTCAGGCTAGAGCAAGTAATTTTCTTTAAGGGAAAAGAAAGCTGGTTCTTGGCCTTCCCCAGGGTCTTTGTCCTCTCTCACAGAAAAGAATGTCAGAAGAAGAGTCGTGAAATAGAAACAGATTTTATTTGGGGGCTTTTAGGAAGGGAAAGGAGGGAGAGAAAGTGAAAGCAACACTCTCAAAAGGGAACATGCGCTTCTCCAAAGGTGAGCGAGACCCAGTATACATCATAAGGGAGGAGATGCAGGCAACATATGTGCTCAAGCACTACATGTGCTTGGCCACGTAGACACAAGCAGCACATGGTCTTGGACAGCATAGAAGCATGCTTCTTTTGTTCAAGTTGGCTTTGCAGGGTTTTTTCCAAGTTGCCGTATGTGGGGCTTCTTGGAAGGTAAGAGTCCATTGCTAGGGTGTTGCCAATGGGTGTAGAGTTGAGATGATCTTTTTTTAAAACTTCTTTTCTTGACCTTTCTTCCAAACAAAGTGCACTATAGCACTAGCACTGTCGTCCCGTTGTTAATCAATTTGCTCAAGTGAGCACCAGTAAAGTCTCCACTGTGAGACTTGTTGTTACTATTTTTGGAATACCGAATACACCACAGGGAGCTTGCCAGGCTCTGCTGTGCAGGCAGAGATACTCTCAGTACCTTGCCAGGCTCTCTGAGGGGGATGAAGGAATCGAACCTGGGTTGGCCAAGTGCAAGGCAAATGCCCTACCCACTGGGCTGTCACTTCAGTCCCGGTTGGGAGGTACCAGTGTTATATGGACTGGGCTAGCTCCAGGTAAAGGTCTTATCAGGACTTAGTTGTTGTAACCATAGGTAGGTCCTGATGGCCTTAGGGCTAGGTGATTTTACTACTCTCCAGGAATTTCATTTCCATGGGGGTGCTTCCCTTAATCTACCACCTAGATCAAAGCTATAACCCTGAAATTTCACAGCATTTTGGAAACAATGAGAAATCAATAAAAATGAAATAAAGCAATAGAGAACTTTTACCCTTATCTCTCGATGTTATAATAATAAGAAACCTCTTCATTGCCAAAGTTCTTTATCATTTTAAATCTCAAATCTAGTCAATATTCTGATATCTCAATGAGAGAAAAGCAGCAGTGTTAGCCGATGTGGCAGAAGCCGGAAAAGTATTTACAACGCTCACCTGTCCTTCCCCAACTACAAGACCAAGAAGACTGCCTTCTGACATCCTGATGGATCTATCACATCTTCCAGAAGGGCAATGGAGAGGATTATTCACAACTTCTACTCGGATCTCTTCGACAGTCACGTCCACCTGCCCACATACCAAATTCCACAGGATGGACATGTCGTTCCCAATGTTCTCCCTTCCAAAATCTGACACACCATTTCTTCTGTAAAGACGTGTACAGCACCCAGCCCAGACATGGTCAGACCTGAACATTTGAAGAATCTGCCGCCAGTACTCATCAATACACTGGCTCGGCTCTTCACACACTACCTGTCTGAATGCAAAGTTCCATCCCAGTGGAAAACCAGTAGGACCATTCTGTTGTACAAGAAGGGAGACATCCACGACATCAGCAACTATCACCCAATCTGCCTGTTGTCTGTCGTCTACAAGTTGTTCACTAGTGTCATCCTGAATAGAATAGGTAGAACACTAGATGAAGGACAACCATGTGAGCAAGCTGGGTTCTGAAAAGGATTCAGCAAGATAGACCATATCTACACGGTGACCAAATTCATCGAAGTTTCGCATGAGTTCAAGATGCTGCTCTGTCTAATGTTCATCGACTTAAAGAAGGCCTCAGTTTCTGTTGAGACTGAAGTGGTTATTGAAGACCTAGCCAAACAGGGCATTCAAACTCAGTACATCAAGATCCTGCATGAGCTGTATTACGGATTCACAACCAGGTTCTCACCATTCTGCAAGGAAATTTTCATCAACGTAAAAAGAGGGGTTCGGCAGGGTGACACCATTTCACCAAAACTCTTCAGTGCCATCCTCAAAAACATCATGCGATGACTGGAATGGGAAGGAATGGGAGTGAAGATAGATGGTCAGCAACTACACCGCCTCTGCTTCACTGATCGCATCGTTCTAATAACAACAAATATCAGCCAGTGGCACAAATGCTGGCCGACTTCGACCATGAGTGTGGAAAGGTCAGACTACATCTGAATCTCACCAAGACAATGTTCTTGAAAAACTGAACTGGTCCCTGATGTTCCATCTGCTCTCAACAGAACAAACATGTCGGAATGCAGCAGCTATATGTACCTGGGTCAAGAACTCAACATGAGGAACGACTTGGCACAAGAACTGCGGAGGAGAGAGAGAGCAGTGTGGAATGCCTTCAAGAGCGTCGAAGAAGTGGATAACAGGACGATGAACCTCCGACTCCAGGCACATCTTTTCGACCCCACCATTCTTCCTGCACTAACATATCCCTCAGAGACCAAGGTCCTGTGAAAATAGGACGAGAATGTTATTCGGTATCCCAAAGAGGAATCGAAAGAGCTATGCTTGGATTATCACGTTTCACTTAAGTGAGAGAAGGAATCTGGAGTTCCGACCTCTGTCCAGAATCAAGAATCAGGGACTTGCAAGGCGTCAAAATCAGATGGGCCTGACACATAATGCTATTTAGAGAGGACCGTTGGTCTAAAGATGTTATCAACTGGATTTCAAGGATGTCAAAAGGCTGCATGGCCACCCACGTATGACATGGTCAGACTTCTTCATCAAAACCCTAAACGAATGGTTTGAGGCTCTTCGAGTTCCTGGAGCAAGCAGATACCATTGAGCTACATTAGCACCTGACAAGGATGAATGGGGATGTTACTGACACCCGCTCGAACAAATCAAAGATCAGCGGGATGACAAATGATGACAAGTGATACAAGTGATTCTTATATCAAGTCCTCTGTTACTTATATATATTTTTTAGTGTTTTGGGGGGATTCTCCCAATCAGTGGTTATGTGTTCTGGGAGCCATTCCTGGTCATACTGGAGCAACTTTCAAAGACTCAATGCTAGGAGGAAATAATGCTAAGGACATGCAGTTCTGAGGACCATATAGTCGATACCAGTGGTAGCTGGTGGACTCTAAATGATGAGGCCAGGTCATGCCAAAAATCAAGCAAGGATAAGCAGAATATGAGGCTTGTTGCCAGTTCCTATCTTATGTCCCAGTCTCTTATTGTCTTCTATTCATAGTATCTCAACCTCAAATTCTCACTTCCTAGACCTTCTATTCTTTCATAATCATATGCCTTTGTTCTAAACATACGAATATTTAATGATGTTTGCCTGCCCTCACCACAACCCCTTTACTCCCACTTCTCTATTATATTCCTTCAAAATCCCAGTCCAGGGCTGGAGAGATAGTACAAGGTTTAAGCCACTTGTTTTGATTGACTCCAATTTGGATTTTATCCCTGACCTACATATAGTCTCTTAAGCACCACCAAGTGTGGACCAAAACCACTTAACCTGCTCCCCTACACAGTCTGTCTCTCTGTCTCTCTCTGTCTCTCTGTCTCTCTCTGTCTCTGTCTCTCTCTAAATTAAAAAGCTTTATCTATGTTTCTTGCTTATTTTGCACAGCTGGACTTATTGATAATTATTTCATACAGTTCCGATTCTTATCTATCCTGATCATTACAGAACACTGACTATAAAGTAAAATATATACAATTTGATTTTCTACTTTTGCCATTTAGAACTGTGAGTTCTGTGAGACATTGGAATTCTTCAACTTTTAGTAAAATAAAATTACCATCTGCAGGAAAATGGAAACAACATCTGTTTGAGCATCCTGGGATGATTAAATGAGGTAATGTATGTAAAATTGGTCTGTAGCTATAGTTACAAAATAACAATAAATGTCCCCTCATCTTCCTTTCCTGCCATTCCTACTTTCCTTCATCCTTTTCAAAGACTTTACACTGCTCAGCTTTCCCTTACCGGTGAGACAGGAAGCCACAGTTTTCTATTACCAGATTCTTCATCTCCCCCCATCACATACTTCATCCCCAAAGTCCTGTCTTGACATCTCAGGAATTCCAGAGGACCATAAAGTTCTGCTCTAGATCTTAGGCTCACAGGGAGCCCGAGGCAAATGGCTAGAAGACAAGCCAGTAACTTCCTTTGTAACATTTGTCAATTGATAAAAAATTCAATTGTCCAGAGAGCCTTTAAAAGGGGTTATGCAAAACTCCCTTTTAATTTAGTCCAATACCAAGTTAATCCCTACTTGGGGAGTTCCTTTTCTTTTCTCTTCTACTTTCCAATAAAGTTTCCTACTTTCCAACGCTGAGTCTGAGCATCTTTGTTATTCAGTATTTTTTGAAAATCTTCATTCTTGAAAATATTGAGGGATGTGGAAATCAAGAATGAACAAAGACCCAAGGCTGCTGCTTCTTCCTCACCTGAGTCACCATCCCTTTGTTAACTTTTGCCACTAAGTGGTTCAACTACGTGATGAAGAAAAATATCTTACTTCAACTAAACAATGCTGACATAGTTTAAAATGACTCTTACTCCTCTCCCATCAGTTCACCTTAACATTCCTTTTTGTTAATCTGTACCCTATTGTATTTTTGCTAGTGTGTCTCAATCTGCATTTCTCAGTTCCTGTAAAGTATCTATGAGAGTCTAAATGCCAATAAAACAAACTATCAATTTTCCTCCTACCACCTCTAAAACGATCCATTTATCTCTTCATCAACCTATTATTTCCCCACACCTGTCTTTTCTTCTTTTCTTTATGTCAGAAAAGAACAAACCCACATTACTTCCAAGTCAGATAGCTCCATCTCTGTCAATGAACCTTTTGCCTTTTTACTCCATGGGGATCCTGCTTGATGGATAATAATCCTTTTCTCTTAGACTTCACACTTTTCCTCTCAGAATTGTAGGTAGGGGGAGGAGGAGTGGTAATGAGCTTTAGAGAAATAAAACTTAAGAAAGTTGCCAACCCTTGGGGGTGGTGGGAGGGACACTGGGATCATTGGTGGTGGAGAATGGGCACCCGTGGAGGGATGGGTACTAGATCATTGTATGACTGAAATGTAAGCACGAAAGTTTGTAAGTCTGTAACTGTACCTCATGGTGATTCACTGTCACTCTATCACTGTCATCCCATTGCGCATGGATTTGCTTGAGCAGGTGCCAGTAATGTCTCCATTGTGAGACTTGTTGTTACTGTTTTTGGCATATTGAATAATCCACGGTAGCTTGCCAGGCTCTGGCGTTCGGGCGAGATACTCTAGGTAGCTTGTCAGGCTCTCCAAGAGGGATGAAGGAAACAAATCCTGGTCGGCCGCTTGCAAGGCAAATGCCCTACTTGCTGTGCTATCGCTCCAGCCCATGGTGATTCATGTAAAAAAAAAAGAAAGAAAAATTAAAAATAAAAAAGAAAGTTGGCAACCTTAAGGTAGAGCAAAAGGCAGTTTGGCTGTATCCTCTAGGCTACATCCTTTGAAATGTAAATTATTAGCTCTTTGGAGATGCAGAAATAGAGGCCTCACCCAGAAGGGTGTTACCCTCAGAAAAGAAGCTACAGAATCCAAAGGTCTGGATTACAGTATAAAAAGACCCAGGGCAGTGCAGAGCTTTCCCTGTGATAATGCCCAAGGTGGGGAGGAGAAGGAAATATTTTTTTTTTATTTTGGAGGACTCCTGAATCCTGGCCAACCCTTTGGAGAACTGTATATAACCTCATCTGAAAAGTCATTCAAGACTATTTTGCTTTTTCAAGCCCATGTTCTCTTTCTTTCTCTCTGTCTCTGTCTCTCTTTCTTTCTCTTTCTCCTTTAATAACTTACTTTAAATTTCTTTTAATAAAAGTTAATCTGCGTCAACATTTCACCCCCTGAAAACAAAAGTGGCAGGGCCAGTTTGCATGCTCAGCAGAGCAGGTGGGCTTCAGGCACACCCTAATGACTGCCTCATGGGGCTGGTGGGATAGGCGTGTCCCTGTCATGTCAGGCTCAAGACCGGTAAAGTGGACTCAACCTAAAGCAACATCAACATAGTGAATACACTCTCTTTCATTTAAAAATATTTTCTACATCATATATTTTCTGGCATCATAATTTGTGTTTCATGACTCACATTATGTCCAAGTATTTGAAAGAACAGAGTATATATTTTTTTATCTTATCACTTACCATTCTGTTTCTAATTCAAATAGATGACTTATACCTTGATCACTTAGTTACAATATTGCTGTAACTAGACACTTCTTAATCTCAAAAGCATTAAGTCATTTTTAATTTATTGTTCTCTGGACTCTAAGAGCTATTTAGAGTTATTTAGAACTAATGTCGTCTTCATAGTTGTGCCTGCCCCTCTTTTTTTTCTTTTTTTTTTTTTTCAGTTTCTAAGCCACACTTAACTCTGCTCAGGGCTTCACTCCCGGCTTTGTGCTGAGGAATCACCCTCCTAGTACCGAGGGGATCATATGAGTGTTGGGGATTGAACCTGAGCTGGCAACATACAAGGCAACCCAGGTTCCTAACTTTTGTACTATATCTTCAGCCCCTCTTTTTCTTCTTAATGTAAGAATATGATTCTCTCCCTAGTTTTATTACTAATTTTCTTATTTTTCTTAATTTTATTCTACAACTTCAGTGGCACTGAGTGTGACATTTCCTCACTTCTGTAGTTTATGTTCTCATAATCAATATATTTCTATTTTAAATGATCATATCCATACTTATAATTTCAAGTCAAATTTACAACTTAAAAAAACACTTATATGTGTATTTTTGATAAGTTTGTAACTTAGCTAGATATTGCTTAATTGGTTAAGCAATTAACCAATATTATCTTAAAAGGATAATATCAATCGAGTCATGCAGTATTTAAAAAATAGTACCATTCACCCTTTGAGGAGATAACATATATATAGATATAGATATGTATATATATATTTATATGTGTATGTATATATGTATAGTTAAAGCCCAAGAAGCTAGGGAGAAGACAAGAGTAAATTCAAAAGGAATGCTCTGTCATAGGTATGAGAATTCAAACAAAACAGTGAATGGCAAAAGTACCAGGAGAATCCTAGTCAGTTGCTTAAAATAATATAGAAATGCCTATCATTTGCAGTTTATATCACACTGATTATGGGCAGACTATGTTAATTTAAGAATATACTCAGTGAACAAATAGTCTTCGGGAAGAAGGGAATTTCTAACATCTTTTTATGTAATCACCCAATTACAAAATCCATTTATTTCTACCACCTAGACAGATCTCAAAACAATTCTCTTTTCTCTAGCCCTTGGTAACTCCTTTAGTTCAGGTCATCATCATTTGTCACATGGACCGCTGCAATAGTCTGCTAATCGGTCTCTCCTGGCCTTTCTGCCAATAATCTTTTCAAATGTAATAAATCTCCACACTGCCTTCAGAGTGATCTCTCTACAGCATGAACTTGGTCAAGTCACTCCATTGCTGTAAAATTTCTTTGTTGAAAAGACCAAGTTTACATCCGAAGTGAATAAAACTAGAGTATTCACAGACTCATCCCTGTTGGCGGCTTTAAATTTATCCCTACTGCTTACAATAATTGTGTCCCTGTGTTTTGATCATGATAATCTTGCACACCTCCATATTCACTGTGGGACTCATATGTCCTAAACCTCATGTTCTCATTCAATGCACAACAGCAATTCTTTGATGTTTAACTAAAACAGTTTTTTTCAAGACTGTCTCTGTTGTATTGATCGTCACAGTAATTATCATAGTCATAAGATTATGTAATCTACTTTAAGTCAGAAAATACATGTGCATAAATTTTTGCACACACGTAGATGTGTGTTTGAGTCTAATAAATACTCAAAAATATTTGTAATTTGACTGTTAGGATAAATGAGTGGACGGATGGATGGTCTGATGAACACTTAGCTATTTAAAAATGATCATTTTCTCCTTTTCAATACTAAAAGAGTAGGTAATACCAATAATAGTTCTTTAAATGGCTATTAAAAATTAAATGGTATTTGAGTATGTAAAAATTAGTGCTTCTTTCAGTTATTATAACTATGGAATTGATTTACCATAGACTCAGGATTAATTAGTATCTGATCATCAGTAATGTATGAAGAGAGCCAAATTCCTATCTAGCTCTCTTAAGGCTCTTTGAATAATTATTAATGACTTTCCCTAGCACTCTCAGTACCACATGCTTCCCAAGGCAGTTAACGTGGAGTATAGAACATATGGAATATATGTTTGACCTCAGAAATTATGATATGGCCTAGTCATGAAGTGACAGAGAATGCTATCATCCTGCTCTGTTGGTTTATTCCATGCCGCTAGTCAGACGTCAGTTTCTTGTCAGATGCTCTGCATCCCACTATTCAGAGAGACCCCGAAATCTCATCTATCTTCTTCCAGTTTTCTTTCACTTTAGCTGAACAAATGGATCAATCACATTAAAGCACTCTTGTCTGTTCCAATGGCTGTAGTACTGGTTCAGATTCTAATTCTTTAATTATTTTATTACAATACTTGCTTAAAATCATGTTTGAGGGTCTGGAGTGATAGCAAAGCAAGTAGTCCTACTTGCTTTAAAGCAGATGACCTAGGTTCAATCTTTGGTCTCATATATGATCCCTGAGCCTTCCAGGTGTGATCCCTGTTTTCAGAGCCAGGAGTAGGCACTGAACTGTGCTGGGTGTGCCCCTCCCCCCCCACACACACACACACAAAAAAAACCATAAAACAGAAGCAAGTATGAGATTTCATTTTACCTTTTGTCATTCTGTGTTGAAGCTGCATAGTCCTCAAAAGTCCCTGTATCACTATCACTGTCACTGTCATGCCGTTGTTCATCGATTTGCTCAAGCAGGCACCAATAACGTCTCCATTGAGAGACTTGCTGTTACTGTTTTTGGCATATCAAATACTCCACGGGTAGCTTGCCAGGCTCTGCCATGCGGTCGGGATACTCTCGGTAGCTTGCTGGGCTCTCCGAGAGGGGCGGAGGAATCGAACCCGGGTCGGCTGCATGCAAGGCAAATGCCCTACCCGCTGTGCTATCACACACAAGTAGGTTGCTGAAAACCTATTGTTGACTATTGCAAAAATACAACACATGTCCAATTGTAATCTAATATTTTGCCATTAATACATTTTTGTGTGCTTTTTGTTTTGACCATGCGCAGCTTTAATTAGGGCCTACTCCTGACTCTGTACTCAGGGATCATTCCTAGTGGTGCTGGGGTGACCATGTGCAATGTTAATATCAAAGTGGCATCAGCCACAAGCAGGGCAAATGCCCCAACCTTGTACCATCTCTCTGACTTAATACTTTATTTTCTTTAAGAAATAAGAAAAGATCTCCTTTCTGCTCAAAATTCCCAAACTTAAAATATGAATTAATGTACCTTAGGCTTCCTTTTTATTTCAATATTACATCAAGCACAGAGGTTCTTGACAGAGGAAAGATACGCACGTTTTTCCCCATGGCATATTTGTCAACATTTAGGGACGTTGTGATGGTCAATGAGGGATGCAATTGTCAGTTCATAAGCGAGGGAAGTTGTTAAACATCCCGTACTGCATAGGAAGTACTGCATAGGATGTCCATCATACAATAAATAGCTATCTGAATCACACTACCAATAGTTTTGAAGTCGTGAAATTCTATGACAGCATTTTCCCTTTCCTATATAAAAAACCTCCACTTGCCTAAAGTACCAGTATGCCTCATGATTATGCAGAAGTCAGTTATACCATAAGCTCATAAAGTTGGCCAAATTTTGATACTATAATATAATCATTTGAATTCCTTTTTGTCCAGATTTCCACTGTGATAGAATAGCAGCTGACCAGAGGGCCCTGGAGGCTTAATACATCCATTTTAATGAGCCATTTTACCATCCTCAGGTGAAAAATACTGCACATGTGTTATTCCCATCACAAAGGAGAACAAGGATTGCTTAGCAGATTGGCACATGAAGTTCATTCCTGCAATGCACCTCCATCCCATAGCTCCAACATGAACAAAATTTACTCATAAAAATAGAGGCAGATTGACAACTTCAACATTTTCTTTTCCCTCTGTCAGTAGAAGCAGAGTCACTGAAGAATCAGCTGTCAGGTGGCTGCATCTCTAAATTATCCAGCACATCAGCCACCACTGTTATTGAATTCATACCTCGGTTTATAGAATGCCCTAATGTATAGAGCAGGGCAGTGGATGAGATGGCATTGTTCTTACAGGAAGGGAGGGGAGGATTTAAAAAGTCTTTAGTATAGCACTAAATGTTTCAATCTAACAAATGTGGCATATGTAATGCAGTAAGGGTTGTGAAGGAAAAATTAAAAACCTTCCCCTTAGAGTTAAAGAGGGCATAGGATTTGATGATTTGATAGAATTTAAATGTTGATCTGTCACTGGAAGCCATCGATACATGATAACCTAGATGGATTTAGTTTGCTTTCCTTCCAAATAAACATACATCTAAATGAGTCTTTGAGAAGTATCATAGATGTTTTAGTCACTTAAAAATATTTAACTGGAATGAATTTAATACAAGATAAATTTAACTATTTTCTCTTTTGTACCATAACTACTTGTATATGCATATACAGATATGATTGAAATAATAGTGAATATTAGGTATAATTTTCACAAATTCATTTTCATAAATTAAATTTCTCATTTATTGTTTCTTTCAAAGAAATACTTTTGGAGTGTACTCTCCAACCTAGCTTTACGCTGAATTTACTATGTCCACAGACTTAGTAAAAAAGCTCAAAGCACTGTTCTCATTTGTACTTTGAGAACCCTCTGACTTGACTCAGAATTCAATTTAGGAATGATTTTGCTCCCTACTGAATAACAATGCAAATAAAGGTGGTTGAGATGAAACTGGAACTCATTTCTCTCTCATAAAATTGGAAATTGAAATGCAGTGGGCCAGTTGTACAATAGTCCACAGTTTCTCAATTTATTCTGTCTCTCAGGTGGTTTTAGATGATCATTTAAATATGCAGTTTAGATCTCTTTACAGTAGCCATTTGGTCCTTGCATGTCTGCCCATTCCTTCTATATTCTGAAGAAGAAAACAGCAGAAAGGAAGCTGGCTATCTGGAAGTAAGCTCCATATACACACCCTTCTCCAAACTCACACCTGTAGACTTCAATTAATCTTCTGGACCATGGCAGTTAAGAAACCTTTTCCAAGTTGTTAGGAATGTTGATACATTTAATTTTTATGTGCACACTGCAACCTAAAAAGTATAAGAGTTAATACCATAAAGGGGGAAGAGAGAGAACAGATATTGGGTGGGAGATTGGCAGTCCCTCCTATACTTATTTCCATATGGACCATTTCCCAGGTGCAGTTGAAGTAGGTAGGTGGAGTAGGGAAGGCTAATCCTAACTCATGGCAGTGAAATTTCTGGAAAGTAACAAAGCCACCAGTCCTAAGTCTGACCCTTCCTTTTTTTTTTTTTTTTTTTTTTTTGCTTTTTGGGTCACGCCCGGCGATGCACAGGGGTCATCCTGGCTCTGCACTCAAAAATTACCCCTTGTGGTGCTCAAGGGACCGTATGGGATGCTGGGAATCAAACCTGGGTCAACTGCATGCAAGGCAAATACCCTACCCGCTGTGCTATTGCTCTAGCCCCAGTCTGGCCATTCTTATGGATACAGAAAGCAAGACTTGGTAAGACCAGATCCTGAGGAGACTGGATCCCTCCCTACAGAAAGAGCCTGAGGGAAATTGCTCCAGAGAAAACACAATTCCTTTCTTTAATCTGTTTAACCCTCAACTAGCTCAGACCAAAGAAGGCTGGACCCACCCTCAGAGAAGATGAGCAGAAAACAAGGTCAAGAAAAAAGTTTCAAAGAAGAGCACACCCAACTCTACCCACTTAACAACCACCCTAGCAATAGACTCTTATCTAACTAGAAAGCCCCCATGTGGGGGCAACTTGGAAAAAAACTACAAAAGCCACCTTGAATGAAGGGATGGCACACATATGCTGCCTGAGCCCGTGCGCTGCTTGTGCCCATGTGGCCGAGCACATGTGTTTCCTGAGCATATGTGTCGCCTCATCTCTCCTCTTATCTATTCTGGGATGTGTGCAGGGGCTTATCTCTGGAGAAGCCTGCATTCTCCCCTGAGCATGTTACTCTTGTTTTCCTTCCCTCCTCACCTTCAAAAAACTGCCAATAAAATCTGTTTTACTTCTCCGCTGGTCTACTCCTGAAATTCTTTTCTGGGAAGCAAGACAAGAACCTGGTAACCCTGAGTAAGGCCTGGGACTGACTTTCCTTTCCTGCAAAGAGCAAATCCTCGATCCAACCTGAGTCTGTGGCTCCCCAAGAAATCGGGTGCTGGGGATCAACTCCAGTGCCAGGAAGATGAAGCAGACATCAGGTGTGCCTTGACAGCCACTGGTGGGGCAGTGGGGTTCTGGCCTGTGCAGAGCAGGGGCTCATGGCAGACTTTATCAGTCCTTGTCTTCCCAGATGCGTATCAGGGTGGCAGAGGCGGATGGGAAGAAAGTGACTCTGTCTCTGTCTCTCTGCTCTCTCTGCTCTCTCTCTCTCTCTCTCTCTCTCTCTCTCTCTCTCTCTCTCTCTCTCTCTCTCTCTCTCTCTCTCCCTCCCCTCGCCTCACATAAACCACCCTTGGGGCCCACAGACATCAGAGTGAGAGAGGTCTTTCTGCAACACAAGTCAAATTATCTACTGATTTATGATTTAAAGTCATCACACTCGGATTAAAATCTAACTTTTCAAACAGTCCTGGTACATTTCCAACCCTGATCCTGTACACTTGCTATTCCTCCCACTCGAGCACTCCTCCACCAAGAAGTTTTTATAGCTTCATCAATATTATTATTCAGTAAATTGGTCCCCAGAAGTTTTTACTGATTTTTCAGCACAGTGATAAATTCTCAATTTGTAATTTCTACATTCAAATGTGAGTCTTTTATCACAATTTAGGTGTGTGGCTTTAGGGAGATGTTGACCTCTTCCTTATCTCAGTTTCCTCATCTGCAGAATAGGCTTAACTGTACTTTCTCCCTAGGGTGGTTGATAGCATCCAGTGAGTTAAAGGTATAACCCGCAGATCACCAAACTTTATCTGATGCATTATAGTCAATTTATGAATGTTGGTAAATGGTTAATGTTAGCTTAATATTGGTTAATATTAGTTCTTCACCCTTCATAAATGCTTTTAGGGATTTTTTATTATAGTTTATTATTAGAAATATCTAATTTATTCATATGTCTATTTATTGGTTAAAGACTACAAGAGAATGTAAATGATGTAAAAGAAATCAGATCTAGCCAGACCCTAGAAGATTGTAGATCAAGTGTTCAAAAATAAATACATGAGTTAATCAATTATAAAACAACATATGTACATTTAGATTCAAATACAAAACCCCACAAGATAGATCAGAAAGCCTATTTTTTTTTTTCAGGTAACATTTCTAATTGCTTACTGGCTCGATAGCACAGAGGGTAGGGCATTTGCCTTGCACACAGCCAACCCGGGTTTGATTCCTCCGTCCCTCTCGGAGAGCCCGGCAAGATACCAAGAGTATTCCGACCTCACGGCAGAGCTTGGATACTACCAGTGGTATATTCGATATGCCAAAGACAGTAACAGTAATCTCACAATGGACACATTACTGGTGCCCACTAGAGCAAATCGATAAACAATGGCATAGTAGTGCTACAGTGCTACAATATTTCTAATATACCATGCCATTAGCAAACTACAAAGTCTATAATCAATTAGACTGGAAGTTTAGAAGTAATGATTTTTGCATAAGAAATTATAATTAATAAGAGAATTAACCAAATAATCCTTAGCCATCTTAGACTATAACATAAATGGCTATATTATGAATTTTAAGAATAGTCTGGAGCCAGAGAAATAGTACAGTAGATAAGGCACTTGCCTTGCATTTGGCTGACCCCTGTCAGTCCCCTGTGCCCCATGCCATTCCCTGAGTCCACCAGAAATGACCTGAGAGAAAATAATCCCAAGAACTGCTGGGTATATCCACAAACCCAGAATAAATAAATGAATAAATTAAAAAAGCATATCTGCTGATTTTAGATTTTTTCTTTTTGTCTTCAATTTAAAGAGCAATTATTTCTTCTCACAACAGACTTAAATCACATAAAGGCACCCTAGTGTTGTCACATTTGCCCTGTTGCTTTCAAAAGGTGTAAAGTGACATTATAATCACACAGAAGCTTTAAGAAGACACTCTGATTGTGTGGACATTTAGGAAGTGCACCTGTGCAGTACTGAAGTGGCAGGTGGCTAACAATTTTTTACCACTGTGAACCTTTTGCTTTAATGCCTGCTTGCAGTTTCAGCTCATTTTCTGCCCTGGGAGAAGAGAAGACCTGCTGTTTAATCTGCTTAACTATCCTGGCTTGATGAGCTTGCCATTTTGTGCACACCTATATTATAGTCATAGTTTTGTCACACAGCCTAGGCTTGCCTTGTTTCTGAATCTCTCCATCCTTAAGGTCATAACGTGGTTCCACAAAAACAATTCAAGAGAAGTGGCAGCAATGTGACCTGCGGAGTTGAACTGTTCTTGACAAAATCTGAAGTCCTGGATGCCAGTGGGAATTGCATTTCAAGAGCCAGTACTGGGTTTTGCTAATCCAGGAAACTGATTTTATCATGTCAACAAAAATGAGCGGGCCTTGGGCAATCAAGCACAGGAGTGAGTAGTCAAACCCCAAGAGAATAATGATTTATAAACATAGACTAGAGCTCTGTAGTTTATAAATCTAGTGATCTTCAAAGTACTTGTTTCCAAGCTAAAACATCCACAAACTGAAAATGTATTAGTTAAAAGGTAGTCCTATGAAATTCGAACCACTGTTTCAAAAAAATAAGTACATTAAAAATATATATGTATATATATATATATATATATATATATTAGGTAAATAAAGGAATCTTCTCACAAAACACTCTTTTTTTAAAAAAAAAAAGGTTTTATGGCCACTGTCCACACTCTCGGGCCGAGACTCACGCATGAGTGAAGTCCCATGGAACCCAGATAATGTGACCTTGGACTCTGGGCTCAATGGTATACCTGAGAGCAGAGACCCTCTGCCTGCTTCCCCCAGTCTCCAGTCACACCCATAAGCCACCTCCTGCCGGCGCCAGGTAATCTCAACAGCCACAGTCCAGAATTCATGGCTGCTCCTCCCAGAAGGGAGCATGAAACGAGACCCCCATAACCATGACACAGGACTCCACGCCAGGCTGTTTTCACTCAGGGCCTCCCAGTGGGGACAGGGGAGAGCCCTCCCTGTCCCAAGGGACCCAGCCCCAGCAGCCGATCTCCACAACCCAACCGCCATGCTCCAGGCCACTTTCCACATGCTGGGGCCAAGCCTCACATATGAGTGAACATATTACTGGACACATCATAAGACATTCCCTCCTCATTTCCATGATTACCCCACCATATTTGATGGGGTCCAGACGGTAGGCAACAAATGATAGAGAGAAATATATATATGTATGTATATATGCCTATATACATGTATATGTATATATATGCCTTATATACATATATGTATATATGCCTATATACATATATGTATATATGCCTATATACATATTTTCAGACATATATACCAAAGCTCACATCACCCAAATTTTAACATGTTAGTGATATCCTATAGAATGTCTTAATGGCTCCTGCAAAAATAGAACAATCTTCACACTGTTTTCTATATGAATACCCTTTTGTAAGCATGTTCTGTAGCTCTTCATAACAAACAATACAAAACACATTCTTTCCTTTGTGTTTTAGGACAGGGATTGGGGCTTGGGATGGAAACATCCTGAATTTGATGATGGGAAGGTGTAATGGCGGTGGGATTAGTGTATGAATGTTAATTGTAATCAAATATGGTGAAGTAATTTATAAAATAAAAAATAAATAAATATTTTTTAAAAAATTGACTTTATGGGGACAAAAACTGTCATAAATTTTAAAGAATCTCTAAGAATTCTTTTAAATCAAGACTGTTGGAATTTCTCAAAATTTTATATACATATATGTAAAAAACTAAAGCTCGCTGAGGGGCAAGTGCACTCGCGGGCTCTCCGGGAGGCTCTGTCTCACCACCCGCATTCGGTGCTCTGGAACCGCAGTGTGTGGACTGGATCGGGATGGCCGGTGGTCAAGAACAGGTGAAGGAAGAACGAGGACCAAGCTGGTTACTGATTAGTTACCGTTTATTCAATCTTCAAACTTTCTCATCTCCCGCACTCCCAGCTCCGGCCTCTCTCTGGATCTACTGCTCAACTCTGCCTCTCTCTGGCTTCTCTCCCTCCTCCTACCTGTCTCTCCCCGATCTCTCTCGGTGGATCTGGCCCTGTGGATCTGCCCCGGAAACAAGATACAAAACCAAAACCGAAGCCTTCTTTGGGCTGAAAGCACTCGGATTTACATCCCAAAGACCAGGCTGGGCTGCAGCAAGAAATCTACATGTCAACTACAAACTAGACAGCACCTGAAATTTACATCCCAAAGACTAGGCTAGCACCTTAGATCTGCGGGTCAAAGATCAGCTAGGTTTCTGTGACAAAAGGTTTCTGACAAAACTCCAGAAGGCAGCTGGAAAAGGGGAAATATTCCAACACATATACATCTTTAGATCTATGGTATCTAGTCAAATTTAGTAACTAACATCTAAAAATTAAAAAAAATAAAAAGTATTTAAAATCCTGCAAAAAATTATTTTTATTAAAGTTTACACTGTTCCACTTAGTATAGTATATGTGTACATAATTTTACTTATTTGTACAGCAAGTTAAAGTAGGTGATGGTATTATTTTTACTTGCTAGAAGCAAATCCAACTATAAAAGAAAGTCTCTTTGGAAGGTAAAGTTCTAAATAAGCTGTAGAAGTCATACATGGGTTTCTCTAACATCAAAGTCCAACTTTGAGACTTGCTATTCCAGACAGTATTCGTTTCTTTTTCAGTGCAACACTGAATTTGGAACACCAACTAAAAACTGATGAAAGTATTTGCTTTTATTTTGCCTTTTCTAAGGCAGATTTCCGGGCAAATCTCACTCCACTCTGGCTGACACTTTAATTCTCTGGGACATTAGTACAAACTTCAAGTTTCTCTATCTTGCTTCTTATCTAAAGAGTTTCTTGCTCTATTTGATCAGACTATTTCTATAAACACTTTCAAAAACTGAAAACATAGTAGTGGAAAATAAATACCCTCTGATGACTCTTCATTATCTCTTGTTGGCTCATTATTTTCATTCAAGTAAACTGGACTTTTAAAAAAGCTTTTTAAGAGACTCAACTTGGTGTCCCTAAAATGTAAAATTTATTTTTCTTTAACCACTGCCTTGCAAAATGTTGCCTGAATTCCTGCTTCCCACTAGCATATTCTTTTATGACTATCTAAGAAAACTTTGACATGTTTATGTACCTTGTTGACTATATAGCTAGTTCAATCCAGTTTAAAATATGCATGAAAATGTATTTAAAGATCATACAAACATGAATTAGATGAGATATGTCTTGGGGCTGGAGTGATAGCACAGCGGGTAGGGCATTTGCCTTGCACTCAGCCTACCCAGGTTCGATTCCCAGCATCCCATATGGTCCCCTGAGCACCGCCAGGGGCAATTCCTGAGTGCCGAGCCAGGATGACCCCTGTGCATCCTCGGGTATGACCCCAAAAGCAAATAAATAAATAAATAAATGAATGAATAAATAGATGAGAGATGTCTTTATTATTTCTTGTTTTTTTTTAAATTTTTAAATTTTTATTGAATCACTATGAGATAGTTACAAGCTTTCATGTTTAGGTTACAGTCTCACAATGATCAAACACCCATCCCTCCACCAGTGCACATTCCCCACCACCATTTTCCGGGTACACCCTCCCTTTCCCACCCTCCCCCTGCATTTATGGCTGACAATATTCCCCATACTCTCTCTCTACTTTTGGGCATTATAGCTTGCAATACAGACACTGAGAGGTCATCATGTTTGGTCCATTATCTACTTTCGGCATGCACCTCCCATCCCAACTGATTCCTCCAGCCATTATTTTCTTAGTGATCCCTTCTCTATTCCATCTGCCTTCTCCCCTCCACTCATGAAGCAGTCTTCCAGCTATGGGGCAATTCCCCTGGCCCTTGTATCTACTGTTCTTGGGTGTCAGCCTCATGTAATGTTATTTTATGCTCCACAAATCAGTGCAGTCCCTCTATGTCTGTCCCTCTCTTTCTGACTAATTTCACTTAGCATGATACTCTCCATGTTTATCTATTTAAGCAAATTTCATGACTTCATCTCTCCTTACAGCTGCATAGTATTCCATTGTGTAGATACACCAAAGTTTCTTTAACTAGTCATCTGTTTTAGGGCACTCGGATTGTTTCCATAATTTGGCTATTGTGAACAGTGTTGGAATGAAGATATATGTACAGATGTCATTTCTACTGTGCTTTTTTGCATCCTCGGGATATTTTCCCGGAAGTGGTATTGTGCAGTCATATGGAAGCTCAATTTCTAGTTTTTGAAGGACTGTCCATATTGTTTTTCATAAAGGCTGGACCAGTCGACATTCCCACCAACAGTGAAAGAGCGTCCCTTTTTCCCCACATCCACACCAGCACTGATTGCTTTTGTTCTTTTGAATGTGTGCCAGTCTCTGTGGTGTGAAATGATATCTCATTGTTGTTTTGATTTGCATCTCCCTGATGACTAGGGATGTGGAGCATTTTTTCATGTGCCTTTTGGTTATTTGTATTTCCTTTTTGAGGAAACTTCTGCTCATTTCTTCTTCCCATTTCTTGATGGGGTTGGAGATTTTTTTCTTATACAATTCTACTAGTGTCTTGTATATCCTGGATATTAATCCCTTATCAGATGGGTATTGGGTAAATATTTTTTCCCATTCTGTGGGCTCTTTCTGTATTTTGGTCACTGGTTTCTTTTGAGGTGCAGAAGCTTCTTAGTTTGATGTAGTGTCATTTGTTCATATTTGCTTCCACTTGCATGGTCAGCACTGTTTCATCCTTAATGATGCTTTTAGCTTCATTATTTCTTTGTATTCTTATTCTTATTCTTTTTCTAGGATGTATCTCTAACAACAAGGCAATGGGGGAGAAAAAGGGAAATGGTGAACTCAGTACCTTTAAATGAGTACCCTCAAATGGGTACTAAATGGGAATAGGTAAAAATCGCTCTGTGGTGGCAGTTCCCGCTTTTTCTGAATAATGTTGATTGACAACTTCTGCTTGCCACCTAGAGAGCTGCTGTGTCTCAGGCACACTCCACCCTCTACAGTTTTCCATCATAGTTTCTGGCTATTGTCTTCTTCATGACTTAAGTTTCCAGTATTCACACAGGAGGGTCTGGCTCCATGGGACATCTTCCTCAGTCAACACGTCTCCAGGTTAAATTTCCACAAACATGGCAGAAAATCAGCTACATTTGCCACTGTGCACCAGACACAGAAAATCCATACATCCCCGCCTTGTCCATATTCATAGACTGCTTCACATCTGCCTCCCTCCTTGTTCTCTCAGTCTCTCTTCAATTTTTTTGTTTTGTTTTACGTTTCTGTTCAGAAAAGCAGGACTATCAGAAATCAACTCAAGTGCACATTTAAATGCAGGAAAGAGCACCCGTCTCTTCTACTAAGTACCGGTATGTGAGTAATTCTTTGAAAGTGTCTTCTCCACTTGAACTGGTGAAGTGTGCTCACCTCTCATCCCAGGGTGGAAAAGCATGTACCACCTACAGCTCACTTCCCAGGAAGCTAATGATACTAATAAAACTGCTCTTATCTTGTCTCCCTCTACTTCTTAGACATATTGGGCAAGACAGGAGGTTGAAATGTGTTAAAAAAGAGAATTGATTGTAGTAGCATTTCTTCATGTCTAAAAAGAGAAATATGGTCATAACCTCAGAAGCTGTATCAAGACAGAAAGGCATTTAGCAATCTTTTTCTTCAGTTTTAGCTTGACATAAACTAAATCCTGAGAAACAGAAAAAGTCCTATCATATTTATTGCACATTTATTTTTAATGAATTACTTCCCCAGAAATTACTGAGTGCCATCTATGCAATAGCCACTGAGTGTATGCTGATATAAGGGAAAAATACATAGAATGCATTACCATCCTCCTGGCTAGAGTCAAGTGTATTAGTTCATGGCCTGTCTCTGGCCGCAATTGTTATAGCTGCCCATTAGCTTTAAGGTGAACCCTTTCTCACTGTAATGATAGTATTTATTAAGTGTGATAGGAGCACCTAGAGAGGTGCAAATGGTTCTCTGTGGGAGGTAGGAGGTCAGAGAAGAATTCACAGAGGAGGAATTGTTCCAACTGCCTCATACAGAACAAGTGGGGATTAGTCAGTTAGGATAAGAATGGGAATTCAAGAAAGAAGGAATAGCTTCTGAAAGTGCATCAAATTATAAAAGAAATAGGAAAATACAAGTAATCAAGCATGGCTTGAACAGAGAGTCCATAATAATAGTAGAAGGACAAGCAAGACAATCATATTTAATGACATTGATTTTTCTCCCTCTATCTTTAGACTAGAGAGTCTCAAACCTTGTCAGGCATAAAAATTTCTTGGGGTTCTTTCTCAAATGCAAATTTCCTACCCCCCACCAGACTTTTCCAGTTCCACTAGCATTCACAGTGTTTGTGATGTATGGCCCATTATTCTGTGCCCTTAGACATATTCAAGAGAAATCAATGCAGAGAGTTCATGTGATTCACTGACATTGCCTCTGGGAAGTTACTGAAGGATGTGAAGCAAGGGGTAACATGCTTAGATTTACATTTCAGTCACATCATTCAACCATGTCTGAACTGGACTGGAATAAGGCAAAGCTAGAGGAAGAAGACTAAATAGAGAGCAATTATAGTGGTCCAGGAAGGATATGGAGGATGAATCAAATTGTCATATTAGGAGATGATCCATTAGACAAAGGTGTGAAGTAACCAGTACTTAATAAAAGTTGGGAGAGGGATGCAGCTTAAATGGGACTCGCACATGACCCCCAGGGCTGGAGTGCATGCTTTGCTTATTCTAGGCTTTGAGTGTTCTGTGGCATCATATGAACCCTTCCCCGTCTTAGCCTGGGTGTCAAACAATATCAGGCCTACATAGCCAGTTGACTAGTGATGGGACTGGCCCCAAGCCCAACAAGTGAAGTTGGGAATGCACCTCTCCCCAAATCCTCAAAAAGTGATAATAATCATAGAATGAGAATAAGAAAATGATACCATTTAAAAAGAAAATATTTGTAATACAGCTTTTTTAAATTGCAAGGTACACATAGTTCATTTTGGTTTTGAATTAGGTGGGAGCAATTTTTAAAATCTATCTCCATTCAGTAATTTTGTTGCTTTTTTGGTGGGGTTGGATATTTAAAATTTAGTCAAGCAGCTATAGGCCTCACTGCCCACCAGGCTCGGGAACCTCAGTCAGAAATTGCACTCAATTGAAATGACAGTGAAGGATTGTCATGGCATAATAGTGAGAATATCCTACATTAAAACAAACAAATAAAAAGTCTAAAAAGCAGGCGCAGGGCCACAGTGGTAGTCAGCCCGTAGGGTGTTTGCCTTGTACACAGCAGACCCGGGTTCAATCCCGGTCATTCCGACCATCCCATATGCTCCCCCCAGCACGACCAGAGTAATTCCTAAGTACAGAGCATCGCTGACTGTGACCCCCCTCACCCAAGAAAAAAAAAAGCAGGTGCTAAAAAATGCTAGTGGAACAGCAAATTGCTGTACTCTCAATGGAAGATGGTATGGTGATTTCTATGCAATTAAAAAGTTGGAAATACCATGGCATTTAGCAATGCTGATGCTCATTTTTTTATTATAAAACTATAAAAACAGGAGCTGGAGAGAATGTATAACAGGTAAGCACTTGCCTTGCATGTGGCTGACCCAAGTTTCATTCCCAGAACCTGAGATGGTCCACTGAGACTAGCCAAGAGAGATCCTTGAGATCCTTGAGCACAGAGCCATGAGTAAGCCCTGAGTCTCGCCAGGTGTGGCCCACAAAAATAAAAACAAATCTCTGTAAACATAGCAATGCTAAAGATGGTTGGGCCCCTAAGTTTATAGAACCAATGTTTATGAAAGTCAGAACAAGGGAATCAATCAAACTGTCCGTCAACAGATGACTGGATAACGAAGAAAGATATTAGAACTTACACCTTTGGGAATAACATTCATGAAAAGTAAGAGGTTTTTTAAAACTTTTATTTATTTATTTGTTTATTTGTGAATCACCGTACAGTTACATACTTACAAACTTTCGTGTTTGTGTTTCAGTCATACAATGATCGAGTACCCATCCCTCCATCAGTGTCCATTCTCCACCACCTATGATCCCAATATCCCTCCCATGACCCCCATCCCATCCCCCCCCACTTCACCGTGCTTTTGTGGCAGGGCATTCCCTCTCATTCTCTCTCTCCTTTTGGGTGTTGTGGTTTGCAATATAGGCATTGAGTGGCCACTGTGTTTGACCTATAGTCTACATTCAGTATACATCTCCCAACCCAAGAGGGTCTTCCAAACACCCTTTACTTGGTATTCCCTTTTCTATTTGAGCTGTCTTTTACCCCAGCATGTGAGGCCGGCTTCTAAGCTATGGAGCAAACCTCCTGCTACTTATCTCTACTGTTCTTGGGTGTTAGTCTCCTATTCTGTTGAAAAGTAAGAGATTTGCTAAGTGAAATAAGCAAAAGACAATTATAGGATAATTTAATTTGTACAAAGGTGGATTATAAGTAACCGGAGAAAATGAACTGGCCCAAACTCCACCAAACTAATTATAATGGTCATAAGAGAGAAAAAAGAGAAGGATGGGAGTATTGGGTAATAAGTCGTTTTGAGTGCAGTGAAAATTATATACAAATAGAGATGTGAAGTGATATTCTTAAATTTTATAGTACTTAAACTATGACAAATAGTAACATTTAAACTGAAAAAACAGATAATTTTAACACAAATTGAGAAAATTATTGTATTATAGCAATTAAGTATTTGACATGCTTTCCAAATTTAAGGAAATTACTGAAGAATTTTAAAGAATAAAAATTTAGAGAAAAGTTAGTGTGTGCATATGGAGAGGTAATCACTTGCTAATTAAGTAAACAGAAAAAATCTAAATGATAAAATCAAAAGAAAGTTGATGACCATTTCATTTACTGTGTTATTGATAAGTATAAATAACAGGAGTTAAATTAGAGAATAAGTTAAATTTGGAGGTTTAGTTAATGGTATTTCCCTCCATATTTTTTCCAATTAAAAAGAATTTATTTTACATGGAAAACAATTTATAAGAATTTTTAAGAAGTATGATCATAGAAATTGGAATGATAGAGATTGAAATGTAAAGTTTCTAAATATAAATTTGAACCTGGAGTCTATTTCCTAAGGGATACAGAAAACCCAATTTCATTTATTAATAAATCTATTAATAAATAAGTAATACATTCATTAATCCTAGAATGACAAAGAAATATCTGAAAGGGGCCATTTAATATTTATCATAAGCATTGCTACATCTTAGTGACTTGTATTATTCCCTCTCATTCCTTGGTTCTGATGTTCTCATTAATTTAGGTAGTTAAGTCCTCTAAAATCCTCTTATAGCTTACACAGAAGTCAGCTCAAAGTGGATCAAAGATTATAGAATGAATCTGATTTGCCTGTGTGTAAAAAAAGAAAAAATATCATGGACTGGGAAGAGAGGGAGTAATAGGGGTTACCAATAACTTGGAAACAAGGCATTTACATATAGTCTTAGTAATTCAAGAATCTATTACTGGTAAAGTGTCTCCATTTTATAAAATCTGGTTTTTCCCTTGCTCAGTTTTCCACTCATGCCACTTATAATAGTGACATAGGCCAAGAAGTAAAAGAGGTAGAAAAACCTTCTTATGAGTGGAATAAGGGCTTGGTCACTTGCTCAGAGGGTTTCTGAGTTTTCCATGACTCTGTGTAGGTGCATTTACTAAGAGACAAGGAGTTTTGTGGGTAATGCTTCCATGTGAAAAATCCAGGGACTAGGTGAATTAATAAGGCTGAGAAGGAAGAGACGGGGGTAGGATTTTAAGTGAGTGATGGTGTCTTTGTCAACATGACATCTAAATTTCCTCATAGCTGACTTTAACCCAAATACAGCTATTAATCTTTCAGTTCCCTGAAGAGAATTCTATTTTCCAATAACTGAGCTCTTAGAGGAGAGATGGCTGTAGAGAGTTAGTTCTGGGAAATCTTATGGACTCCAGACCAGGGCTGCAATTCTTTTTTTAAAAAATTTTTATTTTATCACCATGTGGAAAGTTACAAAGTTCTCAGGTTTATGTCTCAGTTATACAATATTAAAACACCATCCCTTCACCAGTGCCCATATTCCACCACCAAAATCCCCAGTATACCCCCCGCCCCCCGCCCCCCCACCCCCAACTGTATAACTGATGAATTTCACTTCATTTTCTCTTTACCTTGATTACGTTCCATATTTCAACACAAAACTCACTATTGTTGTGGGAGTTTTACCCCCAAACAAGACAGCCCTACTAAGGAAGCATTTGATAATTAGTTTTCCATTAAAAGATTGTATGTTTTCAGTTTTTAGAAAAGGTCGCGGCTGTGTGGTTTGGATGTGTCCCAGTCCCGCATCCCAGAGCCGTGTTAGTTGCTGCTCAGTGTCTCCAGGGCTCCATCAGAAGAAGGTGTGGTGGCTGCACCTCCTCCGTCCGGATCCACGGTGTTGCTGGCCCCGATTCGGGTCCGGAGCATTCTCCAGGCCGCGTTGCTCACCAGAATGCCTGGCTGCTTCTCTGTTGAATGTGGCAAGATGGTGCTGAGGGTGGGTCGAGGGCGTGACTTCCGGCGGCCAGGGCCACTTGGATGCTGGGCTGGCGCCGCCCCACTCCAGTGATAGGGCTGCAATTCTTAACAGGAACCTGTTCAATGTAACAGTTTGAATAGTAATAAGAAGCTACTTCCACTTTTAAAGTTTTCCTATTACTGATTGAGACCAAAAACCCTATTTACTTTTAAACAAAAAAATCATAACTGGTGAGAAATATTTAAGATATCACAAACATATCTTAAAAAGGAACAGGGCTGA
Source organism: Sorex araneus (assembly GCF_027595985.1). NCBI lineage: Eukaryota > Metazoa > Chordata > Mammalia > Eulipotyphla > Soricidae > Sorex > Sorex araneus. The sequence continues at coordinate 185,323,442 of NC_073306.1, read as the reverse complement.
GATAATACTTAGTGATAAAAATCTTTTGCACACTTTGCTTAAAAAGCAAATCTTTAGAAAACAGGAAATTAATTATTCTTATACACTCAAATTAATGCTAACATATTCAAAGATTTTTTCAACTTATATGTATGTCAAATCATTTTGATACCTAGGTGGTTTGTTATCCTAGCTATTGGTCTATACCTGACCTTAGGAGCTATAAGATTTTAAAAGTCTAAGGAAGGGAAATCAACTTCTGCCTTTTGATCTTTGATATAATATTTCTTTCGATTATCACATGCCTTTTCCTCACTGACCTCATATAATGAGGTGAGAAATAAAGAATTAAAGGAATGATTGAGAATTTTGTGACTGAAACATAAAAACGCTTTCCTTTAAGTTTGTGGAGGTGGTTAAGCTGATCTTTCAACAATTGATTAGTCAGATTTTGCTGTCACTCTAGAGTAGTCTAAATACTAATTGTATTCCCTTGACATTGATACAAAGCACATGTGATTTGCATACATGAAATAATTCATATACTTATTATATTTCAATTGCGAGAGCTCTTTGACAAACAGTCCAAAATATCATGTATATAACTGTAATTCATTCTAACAGATTAGTCAAAATGAGAATAGTAGTAGAACATATTAAGCAAAACTGCAGACCGAATACTAAAATCACCAGATTTCCATTATTTCCAGCTAGATTTCTGAAAGTTACTGCAATGGCTATTAGTGATGGTGTTTTAAAATCTAGTTTAAATAAGACAGTTTAGGGGCTGGCTGAGAGATGTGGGTAAAACAATGGCATGTGGTTGACTGGGGTTAAATTCCTTGCACAATGTAAGGTTCTTTGAGTATGCTAAAAGAGATTCCTGAATACAAATCCAGGGCTAAACCCTAAGCTGAACCAGGTATGGTTGAAAAATGAAAGGAACAAAGAATGGAAGGTAAGAAAGAAGGAAGGGAGGAAAAAAGGAAGGAAGGAAGGAAGGAAGGAAGGAAGGAAGGAAGGAAGGAAGGAAGGAAGGAAGGAAGGAAGGAAGGAAGGAAGGAAGGAAGGAAGGAAAGAAGGAAGGAAACAAGGAAGGAAGGAAGGAAGGAAGGAAGGAAGGAAGGAAGGAAGGAAGGAAGGAAGGAAGGAAGGAAGGAAGGAAGGAAGGAAGGAAGGAAGGAAGGGAAGAAGGGAAGGGAGGGAGGGAGAGATGGAAGAAGGGAAGGGAGGGAGAGAGAGATGGAAGGAGAGAAGGGAAAGAGGGAGGGAGTGAAGGGAAGGAGGAAGGAAGGAAGGAAGGAAGGAAGGAAGGAAGGAAGGAAGGAAGGAAGGAAGGAAGGAAGGAAGGAAGGAAGGAAAGAAGGAACTGAGGGAGGGGGAGGGAATAAAGGGAGGGAAGGGTGGAGGAAGGAAGGGAGGAAGGAAGGAGGAAGGGAGGAAGGGAGGGAAGAAGGGAGGAAGAGAAGAAGGGAGAGAGGGAGGGAAGGAGGGAGGGGTGAGAGAAAGAGGGAGGGAGAGGACAGTTTAGATCAATATCTAACCTAGGTCTTATTGGCTAAGTATTATTTCCAGGCCAAGGTCACTCCAGAAAACTCATTGAACAATCCGATTGCAAGAAAACTTAATTTATAAGTATAATTTATATTGTTTAAGTTGCAATATTATGTTAATACATTTTCCTTCCATCAGAAACACTCAATATAAAAATTAATACAAGAGAAGAAACTACATTTATGCTTTTCTTAAAATGAAATATATTGAGATTATCTAAATAATCATCAAGAAATTCTTCCAGAGCTTAACGATGATGATGACATTAGTCTTGCTCTGCTGAAAGAACAAAGATGAGACACAACACAACCTAATTTTAGACAGGTTATAAAAGGGATTCTATCAAAAGATGCAATTTCCAAAACGTAGAATTGAAATGTTACAACTTTCAGAAGTCTGTATCAATTTTTCTCACAAATATACAAACAGTTTATATCATAAAAAAGAAAATTCATTGTTACTGAGAAATAGAAATAGATATATAGTACTTACTTGAATGAGTGCATATATAATGTATAGTCCTATGTAAACCTATATATGAATAAAACTATGAATGAACTACATGGAATAATGTATGCATATAGAATACACATATGAATATATGTGTTCAGTGTACATAATAGTATTATGAGCATCAATATATATTGATGTTAAGAATGTAAATAACTTCTTTTCTCTGACCACTAAAACTGTGCTGTTACTTCACTAACTCATGCATAAGGTAAGATAAATCCAACATGAACAATATAGACCAAAGAAAGAAGTAGGGTTATTTTTCCAAAGAATTGCTTGCAGGAAAGCATATGCTTAATGCATCTGAATTGTGTTTATTTGCCAATGCAAACATTACTAAGAAAGGTATTTGGTACTACATGTAACAATCTTCACTTTTAAAAATAACCTTTTGCATATAATGCATGAATCGCATGAAATTTAGCTATATTAATTTAGTACATTAAAGTTGTATGAACACCTTTTTTTCAAGTTGCATAATTGTCATTTGCAGGTCATATTTTCTTAATGAGAATAAAACAGTATTCTGAAGTAAGTACAGAATATCTCCTTTTACCTTCAGAGCAAATTATATGTAATAACATGCTAATTTTATGATTAGTAAATGGTCGAGATATGCTATAAATAATATTAAGTGAGCTACCTGGAGTCGTTTTCACTAATAAATTGGTGTCTATTATCTGGAAAAAGACAAAAATGGTTTATTATGGTATGAATATAATTAGAAACATAAAAAAAACTTCCTGAAAGGTGAAAACTAGAAAACAATCCTGAAAGTACGTCATCTCAAGTACTGTACAGTGAGGCCAAAGTTAATTTTCTTTACCCATTCTTTCAAATTAGATTTAACCAGTGAATAGTTATGCTTTGCTCTTTTTATGGGAGTCATAATCATTTTGCACCCTACTAGATAGTATCAGTCTTGATATTTAAACCAAACTTTGCATGATGTTTGTCCTATACCTTTAAAGTGACTCTAATTTTTTAACATTTTAGATGTATTTAAATGTATTATGCATTTTTTATCTCTGTAATTATTCTTTTAGAGTATTTGTTAACTTATTATATAAATCTGGTAACAGTCACTAAACTGGAATTCTAGATAATGAATGACCTTCCCAGACACAGATGACAAATGAAAAAATCAGGTCTCTTATTATTGCTTTCACAATACAGTGTTTCCAATACATTTGACAAGTAGAGGTTTGCAAAATGCATTTATTTGGACAATATTAAAAATTAATGATATAGGCTCTCTGCCGAGATGTGACCCGAGTGGCAGCACGTGTGCGGCTCTCCATTGCTGGATGACCATGATCTCGGAGGCCAGCTAAACTACTTTTGGTACCAGCCACTTCTTGCAGAAATGTCTCTAGACTGTGAACTAAGCCATGGCCCCATGCCACCCCAGGAGAGGAAAAAGTTTTTCTCTCTCGCCTTTTTTTTAGGGCGAGGATGGGGATGGCGTGGCGACCACCATCTTATAAGGACTACTAAAGAGAAGCACGAGCTTGCAATGATGCAGTTTCTGGCAGAAATTTCCCTGGACTTAGTTAGTAAAATACTAAAATACAGAAATCCAACCAACCTCATATCTCTTCATTCACTGCAATGGAAAACAAATTATCAAATACTTCCTTTTCAGCAGGTATCATATTGGTGGGGAAACTCCAAACAATAATAGTGAGGGGTTTTTTTTGTGTGGAAATATTGAATGTAATCAAAGTAAAGAGAAAGTAAAGTGAAAATTATCAGCTACGCAGGTGTGGGGTGGGTGTGGGAGGGGAGGTATACTGGGGTTCTTGGTGGTGGAATACGTGCACTGGTGAAGGGGTGGGTGTTTGATCATTGTATAACTGAGACTTAAGCCTGAATGCTTTGTTGCTTTCCACATGGTTATTCAATTAAAGAAAATAATAATAATATAATATGTGGAATTCACTAAAATGTGTGTGATCATAAAGAGCATTTCTACAGGAGTAAAACTTTTCTATATCAAATAAACATGTGATAAATCACTATATCACTTTATCACGGTCATGCCATTGTTCATCTATTTGCTCAAGTGGGCACCAGTAATGTCTCCATTTGTCCCAGCCCGGAGATTTTTAGCAGCCTCTCCTTACTCATCTTTCCCAATGGTCGGAAGCTATTTCAGGGTCAAGGGAGTGAAACCTGTTATTGTTACTGTATTTGGCATATCAAATATGCCACAGGAAGCTTGCCAGGCTCTTCCATGTTGTGATAAATGTGTGATAAATATTATAAGGAAAAAATGCCATATGAATAAAAAATTATTTATGTTTTTTTTCTTTTTTTGTTTTCTTTTGAACTACAGCCAGTGGTGCTCTGAGCACAGGGATTACTCCTGGCTCAGAGGAGTGGTGGTGCTTCAGAGATCTTATACTCTGTCTGTGATTGAATCTGGGTGACAGCATGTAAAGCAATTGCTTTAATGCCTACATAATACCCTATATCATTTGCTTCCAAAATGAATGATTTCAAGACAGTTTATTGTAAATTCCAATTATATAATCAAATATTAATTTTCACAGAATAAGATTAAATATATATGTTATGTCAAATTATATATAAATATTTAAGATGTATTTATGCTATTATTTTTGATAATTTCCTTTGAGTCAATAAATGCTGCACATATTTCATTCCACTTGATTCTCATAGTAGCTCATCAAGTTCTCATAATGATAGATTATCATATAGTTAGATGTTCTCATAGATTCTCATAATTTTATGTTCTCATGGATTCCCATAGTGTTGCATGTTCTTCCTCTATGGGAAGAGGGAAAAATTGAAGTTTAGATATTTTATGTAATTTGTCAAGGTAATAGACTTAGATGTATGACGTAGGATACTGGAGAGTTGAACACAAACCAGCAAAATACTTTTTAAGTGATTTAATACACATTTGTTTTGTTTATAAACAAATTTGTTTTGTTATAAACAATAATAAGGTATTGTTTCACTAATAATAGTACTTCTGACTATTATCATGCTTGGGGAGGTTGCTAATTGCTATATTTGAAACATTTTTTAAAATTTTTCCCCCTTTTAATTGAATTACCATGAGATGCAGTTACAAAGTTGCTCATGATTGGGCTTAGTCTCACAATGTTCTAAAACCCATCCCTTCATTAGTGTACATTTTTCACCACCAATGTCTTCAGTTTCCCTCTCAACCCCCCCACCCCATCCCACCAAGCTTGCCTCTATGGCAGAGTGAAATATTTACAGTTGAAAATCCAATATTTAAACATATCACAAACTCAGACTTACTCAGTTATCTAAAAGTAATGAGTACCAAATATTATCTTTTATGACCTCAAAAATAACCTAAGCTATCTCAAAGATATTATTTGTTTTAGATATTATTGTTAAAAAATAAAAATACCTAATTGACTTCATATCATTATTTATTGTATTTCCTTGTATATCCGGAGTTAGATTTTTATAATTCTAAAATGCTTTCACATTCACATTTGCATCTCATAAGCAGTCCATCAAGTTAGAAGGCAAAGCATTATTATTCCTATCTAGCACAGAGAAAGTTTATACATAGTGCTTCAGAGCCTGATGTTGTGCTTTTGATTTGAGAACAAGTAGAAAATGTTGAAATACAACAACTTCTAAAAAAAAGTTTTATTTTTTAAAGTCATTTAATACAGCATCATGTATTCACTATAGGAAGTGATTTATAACAAAGGATGCTTTCAGTTCAAAAGTGTTTGAGTCTTTTAAATTCTTAAAAAATTGTTTATGCATGTAATATTTAGGAATACATGGCATTTCCAGTATAATGAAATATTAAATAAGAAACAATAAACAAGACATTTAAAGGTTAACTTTAAATACATAAAGACTAGCTTCCATACAGAAAAATAAACTATCGGCAGTGTCCAAAACATCCAATTGAATGGGAGAAAATACTGGCAGATCAGACGTCCAACAAGGAGTTATCACTGTCACTGTCACTGTCATCCTGTTGCTCATTGATTTGCTGGTGCGGGTACTAGTAATGTGTCCATTGTGAGACTTGTTGTTACTGTTTTTGGCATATTGAATACGCTGTGGGTAGCTTGCCCAGGCTCTGCCGAGTGGGCAAGATATTCTCGGTAGCTTGCCAGGTTCTCTAAGAGGGACAGAGGAATCAAACCCGGGTTGACTGCATGCAAGGCAAACACCCTACCCGTTGCACTATCTCTCCAGCCCTAACAAGGGGTTAATATCCAAAAAATATGTGACTCATCAACAAATAAACAACCTCATCAAAAAGTAGAGGGCAAGAGAGAGGGGAGCGTCAAAGGACTGGAGCACATGCCTTGTATGTAGAAGGCCCAAGTTCTATACCTGGCACCACATGGTCTGCCCAAATAGTCCAGGAGTGGTAACTGAGCACTAGGAGTGGTCCCTAAGCAACTGCTAGGTGTAGCCTCTAAATAACACATAAATGAAAACAAATAATGGGCAGAAGAGATAAATAGACAGTTTTTCAAAGAATACAGAGGACATTTTTGATCAGGAAAATACAGCTCAAAGCTTTAATGAAATATCATCTTATATATGTGAGAACTGTCTATATCGGAATGAAAAAAAAAAACACGGGGAAAAAAATGTTGGCCAGAAGGTGTGGGAAAAGAAACTCTCACACATTGTTTTTGGAAATGTAAACTGATTCATCCTTTTTTTTTTTTTTTTTTTGGAGAACACTATGGAAGTGTCAAGTTTTTAAAAACAGACTTACCATTCAAAGCAGCAATCTCACTCCCATATCTAAATCAAGACCAAATGATATTAAGTCAAATAGTATATATGCATTTCTATGTTCATTGCAGCATTACTTGAAATAGCCAAAGTATAGACTATTCAAATGCCCCCGTGAAAGCTAAGTGGATCAAGAATATGTGGCATACAAACATAATAGAAAATTAAACAGCTATGAGAAAAGATGGAATCTTGACATTTGCAACATATGGAGTTAGACAGTACTTTGCTTGCACTTGCACTTGTAGCACTTGTCATCCTGTTGTTCATCAATTTGCTTGACCGGGCACCAGTAACATCTTCATTGTGAGACTTGTTGTTACTGTTTTCAGCAGATCGAATACGCCACGGGGAGCTTGCCAAGCTCTGCTGTGCGTTTGGGATACTCTCGGTAGCTTGCCGGGCTCTCCGAGAGGGATGGAGGAATCAAACTCGGGTTGGCTGTGTGAAGGCAAATGCCCTACCGGCTGTGCTATAGCTCCAGTCAAGTACTTTGTTAAACCAAGTAAACTAGAAAAAGAAATATAGTTGCAGATAATTGTATTCATATGTGGGACATAAAGAAATTAAGAGAAGAGATGAAACCAAATTGAAACTTACCTTTGACTTCAGACTGCAGAATTGAAGTTGCCAGGGAGGAGTCCACACATATATGTACTGTCTCAGAGACCAAATATCTATTATTTGATTTTAATACTAACAAATACAGTTTAAAAAATGGTCCTACTGAATAAAGAGTGGATGCATTTAAATATTTCCCATTAGCATTATTAAAAGGTAAAATCAAGCATATTACTTTTTAAAAACTTATTGGAGCAAAATTGATCAGATTTACTCAGCACTGAACTGGAAATGGTAAGACGCAAAGGGAAGGGATTGTATTGAGAAAAGGCGACAGCAAAGCCTGGACTTAATTTGATGAACTGAAACAGCATTTCCCTTGGCTGAAGTCTGTTGTTGTTGTTGTTGTTGTTTGTCTTTGGGGTCACACCCAGCGATGCTCAGGGGTTACTCCTGGCTCTGCACTCAGAATTACTGGCGGTGCTCAGGGGACCATATGAGATTCTGGGAATCGAACCCGGGTCGGCCACGTGCAAGGCAAATGCCCTATCTGCTGTGCTATCGCGCCAACCCCTTGGCTGATTTTTTTTAAGTTTGTATTAGTTGTCCTTTGATTTCTTATTCCTGAAAGGCACCTACAAGCTAGTCTTTGATTTGCTTACAAAGGTTGCTAAGCTATTAAAACTAACAGTCTCCTACTCCCTCTAGTTACTAATAGTATCTATGAAGATATGTTAGGTGAAGAGAGTTTATACATTTTCTAGGTCTTAAGAACTTTGGAACAGTCTCAGGAGACAAGTACAGTGAGAAATGTGCCTCCTCAACTTACTTCCTAAGTGATTTGGGTGAGTTTCCTGTGAACTAGACTTTCCTAAAATGTAAAGTAAGAACACGAATTTTCATTTCCTACAAAGTTTTGGGGAAACTGTGACTGGCCAACAATGAGGTCCCATAAATATTCACTATTCTGGAGTCCTTTCAGTAAATATTTGTTGGTTTTAAAAGTGTACCAAGCAAATGATAGTTGGAAATGATCACTTTGGACAAGAACTATGTGCTGAAAGCAGGCAAAGGGATAAACACTATAACCTTTTAGCATTTGTATTGCGAACCACAATGCCCAAAAGGAGAGAGGGGGGGAGAGAGGGGAGAGAGGGAGGGAGGGGGAGAGGGGAAGAGGGAGAGGTGAGAGAGAAGAAAAGTGCCTGCCCTAAGGGCAGGCTGGTGGGGTGGCATTGTGGCAGGAGGGAAACTGGAGACATTGGTGGTGGGAAATGTAAACTGGTAAGGCCCCGGGTGTTGGAACATTGTATGACTGAAACCTAATCATGAGTTTGCAACTGTGTATCTCATGGCAGTTCAATATTGTTTTTTAAGTGCATCAAACATTCTTTGGGAACCCACAACAAAGCAACCCACAATATTAAATCCATTCCCACAGTTCTGTAGTATGTGTATGTTAACACCCCTGAATTGGTTCCTTTATGCATTTATGGCTGTGAGAACTATTCCTTAACTCACATTAAAAATTCAGTCTCTGCCCTTTGTATCCATTATTAACAATGTTGTTATAGAATGAGAGCACCTACTAAGTTTGTTGCTTTTCACCCTGGTCTTCTACATGTAGAAAGCAGTCTGAACAAAGCAGGCTTCTTTTGGGGGTGGGGTGGTGGTTAGGGTACAGACTGAGTTGGTGCCACCCCCTTTGGTGCTTAGGTGCCATTCCTGGCTTTTTGGTCAGAAGTGACTCCTGGCTGTGCTCAGAGAACCATATGTGTGGCTAGAGATTTGAACTTGCTCCACAAGCAAAACAAATGCCTTACCTCCTGCACTCTCTCCAACCTGAAGCTTGAAGGGTCTGCATTTCTCCCTGACCCTGGAGTATTTATTCTCTTCAAATTTATATTTCTCAATGTCTCCTTGAAAGAATAGTGTGAGGAAATAGTCAGGATATCTCTATTTTGAGTTAACATGTCTCTTTTAATTAAAGTACAGACTCAGAGTAGATTGACTCCTAGCCAAAGAAATGTAACAAGTCATACTGAAGTCCCTCTGGATTAAGTCTTGTATTCTTTATCTTCTAGTTCTTTAAAAGAGAGTGATTCACGTTTTTTCTTTATAGATTCAATTTATCACAACAACATATTGACATCTATCTGCCTCTAGTTTTCACTATGCATCATTCTATTGTCCCTCTCAGTTATGTATAATTTGTTAACTCAAGCACGTTCCATCTCTCTCCAGAGTTATTGCTATGAAATGTAAACCACTATCAGTGTTGAAAGACAAACTCGTGTGTTAGAATTCTCCCTTCAGTTTGAAATCAAGCTATCTATCAACACTGTTAGAGTAACTTCAATCAGCTATAAATTGACCTAATAATGCTATTTTCTTTGTAAACATTTTCTTGGTAAAAATTGGAATTATAATGTTCAATATCTCTTTCTGGCATTTATCTGAGTCTTAATAATTCTTAAAAAAACATTCTGCAATATTCCTGATAGAAGTTGTCACACAGAATAAGATCTAATCACCAATCACACAAACATAACAACTTTCTTTTAGAACGCAATATTCACTTACAACATCTTCATCCTTTTGTATGCTTGATTCCTTCTTTTAGCTTATAGAAATCTTTTGAGTGCCTGAATAGAAAGTAATTTGAAAAACTCTGAACTCTTCACATCTTCATTATTCTTTATGACACTAAACACATGTAGTAGACACATATTCTTTCTTCCTTCTTACTCCTCCATCTCTAATTTCCCTCCACTCCCCACATACTTTCTTATGTTTCTCTTTCTCTAAAAAATCATTGAACAGTTTTTCATCAAGAGACAGTATAAAGTGCAAAAAGCACCAGCGTTTAGGTAGGCAAATTCTACTATGATTTGCGCATTTTGTTTAATCTTGTTCAACTTCATCATTTTTATGAACATTAATTGAATAGATATAAAAAGCTTAGAGCATCTTTAACACCTAATAGGTGTTATATTAATGGAGCCTGAGTTTAAATATATAGTCTAAAATTTAGGCAATTAAGTATGCCATTTTGGTTTTTACTAGAACCTGGAAAAATCACTCATCTAGATTTTTAATCTTGCTCAACGGTGAGAAGAGAGGCAGTCTAGTTAAACCTTTAAATGATCTCCACAATATTCTCCGTTTATTGCGATTTTAAGTTTTCTTTGGACAAAACATGATTTGGGATGTGTTTATTTAGGTTGTTGTTTGGAAGATCCAACAACTACTGAATTGTTTGGAAGATCCAACATCTATTCTATTCGGGCAGGGGCCACTCTCATCACAGTGCCCAGGGACACGCCCAGCGGTGTCTATTGAGCCATATTCCCAGAAACAACAAGGTAAGTACTTAAAATCAAGTATTCTTTCAATGCTTTTTTTTTTTCTGATTCTTCAGGATAACTATCATGTCCCTCGTTACTTATAGTTCCAGCTCAGAAAAAAATTTTCATAATTACCCTACCTCTAGCTCTATTTATAAAGTAGAGACCTCTCTCCCCCAGTTCTTTGTCTGGTACAAACTTCTGTCACAGCATGTCTTGTGCCCTAAGATTTGAAATAAAACTCTGTGTCTGTAGTCCTGCACCAGGTTTTTGAAATGCAAAGTAAAATATTTGGAAAAGGTTGACTTTAGAAGGAGTAGGGGACAATTTACAATTAGTGAAAAAAATCACAAACAAATTCAAGTTAAAATGGAGCAAAAATTAGTATGTATTACTGAGGGCACATCAAGCAGTAATTCGAAAGCTATGCAGTGACAAAAGGATCAAATACAGAGAAGAGCATAGTTAGTTCATATACATTCTATAAATTAAAAAATTTAAAATTGCATAATAAAGTTGAATTTATTACTATTATTATTAAAAAATTAAGTATACTCCAGTACAATAAATTGCTATAAAATGCTATGCTTTTCTTTTTTCAAGGAAGTGTTAGATTTTATTTAATTTCTATGGCTAGAGTTTATTTAATTTCTATGGCTACTTGTCCCAATACATATTTCCTATTTCAAATAATTTTTGGAAAGATGTCCCATGCTCATGGAGTAGAAAAATTATGTTGTTAAAAGTAGTTGTATTGGGTCGGGAGCGATAGCACAGCGAGCAGAGTGTTTGCCTTATAAGCAGCCGACCTAGGTTCAACCCCATCTGGTCCCCCAAGCACTGCCAGGAGTAATTCCTGAGTGCAGAGCCAGGAGTAACACCTGAGCATCGCTGGGTGTGACAGAAAAAAAAAAAAAGTAGTTGTATTATCTTACCAGCTGCAGCATGCATTATTTAGCAGTACTTAAGAACAGAAAACAGCCTGAGTGTCAGTTAACAGTGAATTAAGAAGTTTTTACTGTTAATTGACACTTTGTTGGATAAGAAGTTTGGATTCTTCAAAGAAATTGGAAAAAGTATACAGTGGAGTACAAGTGAGCTATTAAAACAAGAAGACCTGTTATTTGCAATAATATGGATGGAACTAGTATTTTTATTAAAATAAACCAGGTGGAATAAAACAATCTCCAGATGATTTATGCATAAGTCATAAAAATAAAATTAAATAAATGAATGAACCAAATAAAATTAAAGTCTTTAGATGAGGGTTGGAGCGATAGCACAGCGGGTAGGGTATTTGCCTTGCATGCGGCCGATCTGGATTCGATTTTTCCATCCTTCTCGGAGAGCTCGGCAAGTTACCGAGAGTATCCTGCCCGCACAGCAGAATCTGGCAAGCTCCCCATGGCATATTCGATATGCCAAAAACTGTAACAAGTCTCACAATGGAGACGTTACTGGTGCCCGCTTGAGCAAATTGATGAACAATGGGATGATATTGCTACAGTGCTAGATTATAAAATTGAATCAATGATTCCCAGAGACATGGGGTAGGTAATTGAGTAATAAGGGTTCCATTGTATGGTAGAATTGAACTTCTGTAGTGGACTCAGTGTTGTACATGTAGATGGTAATTTATGAGGTACACATAAGCATAATATTATAATATAATGTAGCACTGTCATCAGGTTGTTCAACGATCTGCTCGAGCACCAGTAATGTCTACATTGTGAGACTTGTTGTTACTGTTTTTTGGCATATTGAATATACCACAGGTAGCTTGCCAGGCTCTGCCATGTGGGCAGGATACTCTTGGTAGTTTGCTGGGCTCTCTGAGAGGGACGGAGGAATCAAACCTGGTTCAGCCATGTGCAAGGCAAATGCCCTACTGCTGTGCTATCGCTCCAGTCAATATAATTTAAATAAAATTATTTCAAAATAAAATAAATGACTTCCAGTCATTTTATTAGAAAAAAGTAAAGGATGGCTAGATGTGAGTCATGTGACAGGTGGATCTTAAATTTACTTTCATATATTTTTTTAGGATCTTCTTTCTCCATTGGCAAATTTTATATTAAGAATAAAAAGGTATTTTAAAGATACACAGAAATTCTTTATTCACATATATATATACATATACATATAAGTTAAAAAGGCTTTTTGTTTTCAAATTTAGATTATAGGTCAACATGATAGTACAATAGGTAAGACACTTACATTGCTCAAGGGTAACCTACATTTAATTTCCGCCACCCCATAAGGTCTCCCAAGACCTCAGGAGTAAAATGTGAGCAGAGCAGAGCCAGGAATAAGACTTGAGCACTGCCAGGTGTTGCCCAAAAACAAAACAAAGCAAGACAAAATCTATATGATTACTAATATATCAACATTTCTAAAATATTTAAAAAGAGTCATCTAAAGATAATTCTGTGTTATGAATAAATTAATTCAGCTTCCCCCTTGATGTTCAGGCAATGGTTTGAATCTCTTTCTGGCATTTATCTGAGTCATAATAATTCTTAAAAAAAACATTCTGCAATATTCCTGATAGAAGTTGTCACACAGAATAAGATCTAATCACCAATCACACAAACATAACAACTTTCTTTTAGAACGCAATATTCACTTACAACATCTTCATCCTTTTTTTATGTGCTTGATTCTTTCTTTTAGCTTATAGAAATCAATGGTTTGAAGTTCATGAAAGTAAATCTATTTTTAGTATATTTCAACATTTGATCATACTGAGAAACATTTTTTTTTTGCTTTTTTGGGGTCACAACCAGCGATGCACAGGGGTCACTCCTGACTCTGCACTCAGGAATTACCCCTGGCTTTGCTCAGGGGACCATACGGGATGCTGGGAATCGAACCTGGGTCAGCCACGTGCATGGCAAACATCCTACCTGCTGTGCTATTGCTCCAGCCCCAATGCTGAGAAACTTTTTAATGTAATGCATCAATAAGGATTTTTCCCTCATTGTTTAACATCAAATTTAGAAAATGTACAGAATAAGAAATGTGAAGTATCATTGACTGTCTTAAGGCTCCAGTACTTTTTCTCAAGCACATACAAGATTTTATTACTGATATCTCAAATTAAAATTATACAAGATAGGGGCTAAAGAGATAGCACAGCGAGTAGGGCGTTTGCCTTGCGTGAGGCCGACCTGAGTTCAATTCCCAGCATCCCATATGGTTGCCCGAGCACTGCCGGGAGTAATTCCTTAGTGCATGCTCCAGGAGTGTGCATTGTTGGGTGTGACCCAAAAAACAAAAAAACAAGATAGATTTCTTTTTTCTCCCAAGAGTATATCATCACTCTATAATTATATCTTTTAGTATAAATGATATATCAAAGTATTTTTTATATTGCAGGAAGTGTGTCAAAAAGTTTTTCTTCACTGGCAAAGTTAATGTATAATGAGAACTACAAAGTTTCTTTGAACAATAGTTACTACTTTGACAAAAACTAAAAGATGTGTATAATTTGCTAAGGTCTTACCAATATTCATCCTATATATCTTTTTAGAAAGTTTCAATAGTTTAGTAAATTTTGTTTTGAGTACTTACTAGTATTTTCACTTTCCTTAAGTTTGCCAAGACTATTTGATAAATGGTGTGCATATTTTGCCCTTTATCTTCCATTGAATATATTCCATGGTACAAAATAATATATAAGATAACAAGAATTTAGTATACTTTTGGCAATTTTAAAGAACTTTCTACCAATGCTGTCATTTACTATTTGGCAGTGAAATCTTCATTACCTAGCAATTAAAATCCTCTTGTATAATATGCAAGTCAAAAAATCAAAGATTTGTATCTTCAAAAATGTTTTTGACTTAGGGGACTCTGCATGCATTTTGTAGCATTTTTTAAAAAAATTATCATTTATGGCTAACATGGAGATAGAAGCTACTTCTTTTCCTATCATTGACATATTATTTCTACTATTGAACTAAGACTAATATCTCTGAAAACTCTTTGTGGTATTTTTACTGTTTTCTCCAAAACTGTATTCAAACAATGGGGGGGAAAAGGGTTTTTAATTTACTTCTCTTATGGATTTCCATGTTCCTTTCTAAGTTCTTTTTCATCCAAATATGATGAAAATATACAATGTCTTATAAAATGGTTTTCAAATGGGTAGTGAATTAAAAAATATGAGAATTATAAACTTGGGCCAGAGAACTAGCTCAATGGATAGGGCACTTGCCTTGCATGTGGCTGTTTCCAGCACTCCAGCTGGTTCCTCCATGCCATTAGGAGTGACCCCTGAGCACAGAGTCAGGAAAAAATTTTGAGCACCACTAGGTGTTGTGACCAAAATACAAAAAATACTCAAAAGGAATCCTCATTCAATTTTAGCAATTGAACTGAAAAGCCTTTCCACAGCACCAGAGTTTTGTTGTTTAAAAGCAATAGAAATAAATGACAATTTATCTGTGTGTTATAATATATATATATATATATATATATTGCTTTTTGTGTACCCAGAGATTCTCAGGAGATCGAACCCTGGTGGGTTTCGTGCAAGGCAAACACCTTACCCGTTGTACTATCGCTCCGGCCCCTGTGTGCTATATTTTCTAATATTTATAAGTAAAATGAAGTTTTCCAGAGACATTAACTTAAAAATAAACATAACTATATGTGCACATATAGATCAGAACAACAGTACAGCAGGTAGGGCATTAGCCTTGCACATGGCCAACTCAGGTTCAATCCCCGGCATCCCGTATTGTCCCCAAAGCACAGCCTGGAGTAATTTCTGAATGCAGAGCCAGGGAGTAATCCTTGAGCATCGCTGGGTGTTACCCAAAAAGGAAAAAACAATCAGGGCTCACATAATTAAGGACTGAGAAATGCTGTAATCTGTTGAGGACTATCAACTGGAAACATGAGGAAATTTGGTGCTGGAATTAGAAGAGAATCAGAAGTGTAGAAGAGAGATCAATGGTCCACCTCAGTGAGTCAGACTGAAAGAACTTTGACAATATTTTAGGACAATATTTTTGTCCTAAATCTTCTAGAAGTCATACGAAGCATCACTGTATCACACCACGGGTAGCTTGCCAGGCTCTACCATGTGGGCGAGATACTCTGGGTAGCTTGCCAGGCTCTCTGAGGAATCGAACCTGGGTCGGCCATGTGCAAGGCAAATTCCCTACCCACTGTGCTATCAGGGATCAGATGAAATTAGCTATAAGTTATCATTTTTACCTAGTATTCATATAAAACTGATGTTTGGATGTTTATGAATTTAGCGAAATGACTATAAACATAAGGCAAATGATGTAGAGAAAAACACCACAGATCAACTAGCCCACTTACAATAGAAAAATTTTGCCTTTAAATTAAAACAAGATTGGTGTGTTCAAGCACAGCTAAATTTTGTTGTAACAGCAAACTCTTTAATTATGTAACTCATTCATCTTTCATTAATTATGAGTTCTCCAGAATAACACTGTACTTCTGTTTAGGGGAAAGTTCTCTTAAGCATCATCGGTATATACCGATCACCACCACTGCTCTGAGAGACCGTTTAAAGCAGCACAGCTAAAGTTTGCATCTCTGTTTACTTTTGGTAGACTGAGTCCCTGCTTCCATTGTTAATTTTCTATCCAAATCTTTCCATTCCTGCCCAAATAATTGTCTAGAACTTAGCAAAATATCACCTGCTAGAGATTCTACTGTGTAGAAGCTATTATTGTCCACAGCTTTTTGTTAGAATACAGAGAGGACTTCTCATCAAGGAAAACTATTTGAAGTATTGCCCCATAGTACTTTTCTTCTGATATCATAATTATTGGTAAGTAGGCAAGAGAAAAACTTCTTTACCTTCAGTTTATCTAAGGCACACTCTTTTGTAGATCTATGATAAAAGTCTATTTCTTAAGGTAAGTTCTCTCTGGACCCCTTACCAAGCCAATGCCACTGGGGCACCTCAGATGGAATGGGTGCGCCCTTTCCACCTGCTCCAGATAAAACCCTGATGGCCACGAGCTTCCCGAAGCAAAACCTAGGTTACAAGGATTCAGGGACTAAGACTCCAGGCCACATAGTGGCAGCAGAGACTGGCCGGCCCTTCCTGTTTCTCTGCCTGCTTGGGGTCCTGGTTACATCAGGGCCACCATCTGTCTTCGGGCACCATCTCCATGCATCAATGGCCTTGATCCAGAGACTCCCAAATGAATCTCAAAATGGGTTAGCTCCCTACAGAGATGTCTCTGGATCCCAACCATTTACAATTTTAGAATTCCAGAAGTGCGCAGCCACTTTCGCAGCTGTGCGACGTTAGCAATAGAAAATAAATTATCTAGTCTCTGCCCCGGGCAGGAAGGCTTGAATGGTGGTGGGAAAATTCAAAATAATGGTGGTGGGAGATATAATGGTGGTGGGATTGGTGTTGATATAGTGAATGTAATCAGTTAATGTGAACAATCTTATGAAAATAATTTTTTAAATGGAAAAAACTATGTTTTGTTCATAAAATCTTGGGAGATGTGAAACTTGCCCAATTTTAATAAATTCCCATTGCAGCAAAAAGCTATTCAATTTGGGTATTTATACATCATCATTTTTCTTTCCAGAAAGTCCCCAGATGTTTGTCTTGAAATCTGAATGTGTCCTTGAATTAGGTTTGTAAAAAATACTGTGATGAACGTGGTTGGAGTGTTGTAAACAACAGGGATCTATCAAGCAGCATTTAACACCACACCCTGCACCAAAGTATCTGCTTTCTTCCACCATTATCTCAAGTCCCTTCTTAATTCCCCTAGCCTCACACCATCTCCCCAGTATTTTTTTAGACCAGTTCTGAGGTCCTATTGCTTTCAATCATTTGTTATTCCCTTATTATGTTTTTATATAATCCATGCATGAGAGAGATCATTCTACATCCATCTCCTTCTGGCTGACTTTGCTCAACATCATTCCCTCCAGTTCCATCTACTTGGTGACAAATTGCATGATTATGTTTCTTATATAAAAGCTCAGTAGCTTTACACTATATTACATAAATATGTATGTAACATGTGTGTATTTATGTATAGATAGATAGATATAGATATATATTATAGTTTCTTCACCCAGTCATCTGTTCTTAGACATTTGGATTATTTCCAGATTTTGGCCATTGTGAATAGTGCTGCAATAAATGTAGGCATGCAGATGACTTTTCATGATATAGATTTTGGATCCTTGGACTATATTCCAAGAACTGGAATTGTGATCTTTGCTTAAAACACCAATCTAATTCAATCTTTGCTTTTTTGTTTAGAAAAAATAAAATAGAAATCAGTACGTTATCAAATTAATAAGAACACTTAATAGGTTATGTCAACTATCTTGGTATAAAATATTCAATGTGCCCTCATGTTTATTGTTAAAGTTTATGATCTTATAACTCAAAAGTACTAATATTATGGGGTTTTTTTGAAGAGCTCATTTAGTTTGAATGTGACAATCTGCATATAAATAATGCATTAACTTCCAACTCACAATTCTTCCAGAGTTTTAAAGCATCTCCTTTAAATTCTTAGATTTCTCTTCAGAATTATTCCTAACAGTCTGACGCATATTTAAGTTAATGGCAGGAGTCTTTACACAGTGTTTATTTTAAGATTATTCAAAACCCTCTTTCCAAATATCATTTTGGCTACATAAAATCTGAAGGAAAAAATTTTGAGTATAGTAACTTTATTGAGGGGTAGAGAGAGAGAGATAGAGAGAGAGAACGAGAGAGAGAAAGAAGAAATGCTCAAATTTAAGGGAGAAATTATGCACCCCTAGTTGGGATAAAGGCCATAACCAAATGAAAAGTTGAAAAAAATTAAACATCACCATAATATATTTCTATTAGAATAAAAAATAAAAATATATTTCTATTATAAATAAAAAATATAAAATAAAATAAATATATATTTTTATTAGAATAAAAATAGAATAAAAAACAAAAATGATTATATCATAAGTGAAAAGTAGAAGTAATTCATGGCAGATAATGAATTAAGACATTAATTCTACAATATGGTATAAATTATATTGTCATATTTTTATTTTCTATTTTGTTCTATCATTATATTCAGAGTAAGCAACATCAGATTTCACTTTTCAAAATCCTCAGTTGTAATAAAAATGTAATAAAAAGTCTCATCCTTTCTGGCTTGTTAGCACATTTTCAAAGATAACATTCTATATGGAGCCCCAAGTGGGAATATTAAAACAGCACACATATCAAGCTATTGGACTTGAGAGGAAAATAAGTCTGTGGTATGTTTTGTTTGCCCTGATTTACAGTTAAAGCATAACTTTCAGTCATGCATTATTAACTGGAGATAGGACAGGAAAAGGGTCTTATTGTCCCAAGATTAATTAATGGTTGTTCTTCAGTAAACATTTCCCTCAGAGACAGTTAGCTGCAACAATTTCTTCACCTATCTCAAGGAGCTCTTCCATTCTGTGCCTGAAAACTCAATATGATGATGAAAATATAAAATGCCTTTGACAAAGCTGAAACTTGCCAGTGGAACTGAGGCAAGTGTTTAGCTCCAAGGGATGGATAATCTGCATGCTTACCCACTGCTGCTGAGGACAGCTTCTCTCAGCAATTGCTGCTGCTACACCAAATACACACACACACACACACACACACACACACACACACACACACACACACACACACACACTTCATGATTATATCCAGATCAAATGAGCAACGTGGAACAAACATACTTATGACTTTCTCACCTTCAAAAACTGTTTCCCCTTAAAAAATCTGGCTCCCTAAGGAACTGGAGTCCATTCCATATGACAAACAACAGTAAATGTCTAACTTACTGTTGCTGACAGTTCTAAAAGGAAATGGTCAAGTAAAATTAAGCTTCAGATGTTTGCTTGCCAAGTGAACTTTAGGCTTCAAGTTTCTCCCCTTTGGGGATTTCATGTCTTTCTCAAGAAATGCAACGTTCAAGTAATATGGCTCCGCTTTTGGTTTTCAAAGACTTAGCTCACCACTGCACCATTCTTACAAACCACTATCATACTAATACTCAATAATATACTGTGGAGAAGGGTGAGGGAAGCTGTGCACTTCCAGTCATGCTCTGAACTACCAAGGGCTCTACTGGAGATTCCCAATCAGCTAGTCCCTATGGTTGAACAGAGGACGTGATGCTTCTCTGACAGGGCGCTGATGTAGGTGATTACCAGGCCACTCCAGCAGTGCTGGGTTTCTCCAGAGCTACAGCTAGAGGTGCTCAGGGTCCCACAGAGACATGCTGGAGTGGGGACATGTGCTACTATGAATTAAACCCCAATATGGCCCAGATAATACTTTTCCTACAAGGATGCTGTTATATTTCTTTACTGTTTTGTCAGTGACCATATTTTTTTGGTTAGCGTATACTGCTGTGTATGCATGTGCATAAGCTAGCCCTTTATTTATCATTGTTACACTTTTATCATTGTTTTCTATGTTTTTTTAAGGATATGCTTATGCTTTCTTTGACCCATTTAGACTTTAGTTCCTTAACTATCTAAGTGTATATATTTCACTAAAGGATCCCTACTGGTAATTTATGAGTTGAACAGCAGTTTAAATTATAGGTTAATTCTTTGATTTTTTTTTTACTAAGTCACAGTTTAGCTAAGGAGGTAAAGAGCCCTTAAAAGAAACCTACAAAATGCTACTTCAAGAAATAAAAGAGGACATGAGGAAATGGAAATACATCCCCTGCTCATGGATTGGGAGAATTAACATTGTCAAAATGGGAATACTCCCCAAAGCATTACACAGAATTAATGCAATCCCTATAAAGATATCCATGAAATTCTTCAAATAAATGAATCAAACACTCCTGAAATTAATATGGAACAACAAATCCCCACGATAGCTAAAGCAATTCTTGGGAAAAAGAAGATGGTAGGCATCACCTTTCCCAACCTTAAACTGTACTACAAAGTGGTAATAATTAAAACAGCATGATATTTGAACAAAGGCATAACCACAGACCAATGGAACAGGGTGGAATATCCTTACACATACCCTCAAATATCTGATCATCTAATCTTTGATAAGAGAGCAAGAAATGTGAAGAGGAGCAAGGAAAGCCTCTTTAACAAATTGTGCTGGCAAAACTGGACAGCTACATGCAAAAAAGAAAATTGTCTCATATCTCCACCTCTCACCATGTACAAAAGTCAGATCAAAATAGATTAAAGACCTCAACATGTGACCAGAATCCATAAGGTACATTGAAGAAAAGGTCAGCAAAACCCGCCACAACATTGAAGCAAAAGGTATCATCAAAGATGAAACGCCACTAACCAAGCAAGTGGAAACAGAGATAAACAAATGGGATTATTTTAAACTAAGAAGTTCTGTACCTCAAAAGAAACAGTGACCAGAATACAAAGATAGTCTACAGAATGCAAAAGGATATTCACCCAATACACCTCTCGTAAGGGGTTAGTATAAAGGATATACAAGGCACTGTTGAACTCAGGAAGAAAACATACAATACAATCACGAAATGGGACAATGAAATGAACAAAAACTTTCTCAAAGAAGAAACCCAAATTGCCAAAAGGCACATGAAAAAATGCTCTACATTACTAATTATCAGGGAGATGCAGATCAAAACAGCAATGAGATATCTCACACCACAGAGACTGGCACACATCCAAAAGAACAAAGGCAACTGGTATTGGCGTGGATGTGGGGAGAAAGGGACTCTCCTTCACTGTTGATGGGAATGCTGACTGGCTCAGCCCTTTTGGGAAACAATATGGACGATTCTGAAAAATTAGAAATTGAGCTCCCATTTGACCCACTAATACCACTTCTGGAAATATAAATCAGAAATGCAAAAAATTATTGCATTTTTCATATCTCTTTTTTTCTCTCATTATTTACATATAGGAAAGCCATGGACTTTTGGATATTGGTTTTATAGTGTGCGGCATTACTATCCAAGTCTAATGTTTCTAGGAGCTTCTTGGTAGAGGGTTTAGGATTCTCTAAATATAGTATCATATCATCTGCAAGTTGAAGACCTCCAGAACGCAGCCACAGCCATGCTCAAGGCCACTATCCACACGTTCAGTCGAGCCTTACGCATGAAGGAACTGGCAGAGGAAACCAGGTTTGTGGGACCCAGGGCCGAAATCTCCAAGGCTGCTTGGATTGGGACTTGGATTCTACCCAGATTTCCCCTTTTCCAGTAGCTAGGCAGTCACACCAGAAACTGCCCCCCTCCATCACTGTGTAATCCCATCAACGGCCAATATCCAGAGACTATAAAACCAAGCTCCTGGAAAGATGCAGCCGCATCTGATAGCCTAGTTCTCCCTCTTGGGGAACCAGGTTAGCTACCCAGAGTTTAGTGCCCACACAGGGGAGAGTCTGGCAAGCTTCCTGTGGCGTATTCATATTCTAAATACAGTAACAATGATGGGTCTCATTCCCCTGTCCCTGAAGAGTCTCTAATGCAGCACCATTGGGAAGGACGAGTAAAGACAGGCTGCTAAAATCTCAGTGTCTTCCAGTAATGAAGACACTACTGGGCCCACTTGAGGAAATCGATGATCAATAGGATGATAGTGATACAGTTATAAGTCACAGTATTTTATTTTACTAATGCACAATCACTTGTATCACTTGTCATCTCGTTTTTCATCGATATGTTTGAGCAGGCGCCAGTAACATCTCCATTTGTCCCTGTTGAGTGCTAGCGTAGCCCAATGGCGTCTGCTCGCTCCAGGAACACGAAGAGCCACAAACCGTTCATTCAGCATCTTGACAAAGAAGTCTGACCTCTTGTAGGTAAGCGGCCATGCAGTCTTTTGACGTCTCGTGGAATCCAGTCAATAACAGCTCTAGTCCAGCGGTCATCTCTAAATCGCATTACGTGTCTGGCCCATCTGATTTTTGATGCCTTGACAAATGAGACAGCATCTTTGATTCTTGATCTTCGATGGAGGTCGAAACTGGATTCCTCCTCTCACTTGAGTTAAACATGATACTCCAAGTATAGCTCTTTCGATTCCTCTTTGGGATACCCAAATATCCCAAAGTGTTCTCATCCTGTTTTCTTAGGGACCAGGTCTCTGAGACGTATGTTAGTGCAGGAAGAATGGTGGAGTCGAAAAGATGTGCCCGGAGCCAGAGTTTCTTTGTCCTCTTAGCCACTTCTTCATGCTCTTGAAGGTATTCCATGCTGCTCTCTTCCTCCTGCATAGTTCAGATGACAGGTCATTCATCATGTTGAGTTCTCGACCTAGATACACATAACTGTTGCATTCAGAGATGTTCGTTCCATTGAGGGCAAATGGAACATTAGGGACTAGTCCATTTCTCATGAACATTGTCTTCATGAGATTCAGTTGCAGTCCTACCTTTCCACACTCACAGTCGAAGTTGAAGTCGGCCAGCATTTGTGCTGCTTGGCTGATCTTTGGTGTTATGAGAATGATCGCCTCAGCGAATCGGAGGTGGCATAGATGCCGACTGTCTATCTTCACTCCCATCCCTTCCCATTCCAGTCATTGCATGACATTCTTGAGGGTGGCACTGAAGAGTTTCAGTGAAATAGTGTTGCGCTGCTGAACCTCTCTCTTTACTCTTTATGTTGATGATCACTCCTTAGTAGAATGCTGAGATCCTGGTGGTGAATCCGTAATACAGCTCACAGAGGATCCTGATGTACTGAGTTTGAACACCCTGTTTGGCTAGGGCTTCAATGACAGCTTCAGTCTCAACAGAATCAAAGGCCTTTTTTAAATCCATGAACATTAGACAGAGCGGCATCTTGAACTCTCGCAAAACCTCAATATCACCAGGTGGATATAGTTGATCGTGCTGAACCCTGTCCAGAACCCAGCTTGCTCACATAGTTGGCCTTCATCTAGTGTTCTAACTATTCTATTCAGGATGACTCGAGTGAACAACGTGTAGACAATGGACAACAGGCAGATCAGGCTTATAGTTGCTGATGTCCTGGATGTCTCCCTTCTTGTACAAGGGGACAGTCCTATTGGTTTTCCATTGGGACAGAACCTTGCATTCAGACAGGTAGCATATAAAAATGCATGCTAAAAAGTATTGTGCATTTTGCTGTTACTGTTACAGTAAAATGCACAATATATTTTTTAATTTGGTAAATCATTAAGTGTTAAAAATGAGAATGTTGTTTACATCATAGAGAAAAAGGAACAGGGATTTAATCTTAAGGTGCAAAGAGGAAAGTCTTAGAATATGGAAAGTCTTAGAGTGGAGACTAATGCATGACCATATGCAAAATTAGTGGAGTTGTGCATTTTTTAATTTTAACTTGTTTAATTTGTTTTAATTTTTACTAAAACACTTTAATTTATAGAGTTAATCATAGTTGAGTTTTATGCATATCATATTCCAACACCAATTCCTCAATTTCCCTCTCACTTCCCAGTCTGTGTGTCTCTGCCCTGAACATTTTAAAATTTGGTTGTTGTAAGTTGAATCTCATGCTTCCAGTTTTACTGGTTTCTGTGGTACAATTATATAGATATAATGGATATACTGCAGCTCTACACCATCACTGTGCCCAACGCCCCTGACTTCTGCCCCTGTTACCTCTGATCTGCTTCTTCGTACTTTCCCCACTGTTTCTTCGCTCCCCTATCCTCCTCTGTTCTGTAACTGAAGGGTAATCTAGGTGAGAGACATATGTTTAAATGCTATAATTCACTTAAGAAAGAGATAAAAGTTGACCTTAGAAAATGCAAAGATATTCCATGTTCATGAGCTTGAAGAATCAATATCGTCAAAATGTCTGTCCTACTTAAGTTATTAATAGATTCAATGCAATCCCCATCCATATTCCAATGACATTTCTAAGGGCTTAGAATAGGCAATAAAAATGGCTTGTTTTTTATTTACTTCAGTCCATCATTTCATAGGGGAAAACTGGTACCTGAAAAAGTTATAGAAATCCTTGGATAGACATGGAGAGTATCATGCTAAATGAAATTAGTCAGAAAGAGAGAAACAGATATAGAACGATTGCACTCATGTGTGGAATATAAAGTAGCATAAGATGAGACTAACACCTAAGGGCAGTAGAAATAAGGACCAGGGGGATCATGTCATGGTTTGGAAACTAGCCCCATGTGCCGGGGGGAAAAGGTAGTTGGGATGGAGAAGGAACCACTATGTAAATGATGATTGGAGGAATCGCCCAGGATGGGAGATGTGTGCTACTTTTAAGTAGACCAAGGACCAAACATGACGACCTCTTAGTATCTGTATTGCAAATCATAATGCACAAAATTAGAGATTAAGAGGGATTGTACCTGTCACGGAGGCAGGGAGTGGGGTAGGGTGGGGGTGGCGGGTGGGACACTGGGAACTATGGTGGTGGAAAATGTGCACGGGTGGAGTGATGGAGCATTGTTTGAGTGATACGTAATCATGCAAGTTTGTAACTGTATCTCATGGTGATCCAATAAAATTTCTTTTTAAAAAAAGTTATAGAAATTAATACTAGATAAACAAATTGGCTGTACCTACCACCCCCTTCCCACCCACACCCCAGACATGATTAAGCAGTGAAAGACCTCTCTACATAGATTTCCATCATGGTTATGGGAGCAGAGAGAAGACTCAGAGCTGAGCACATGCTTTGCATGTAGGACCAGGGATTACCCCCTAGACCCTGAGCACAGCAGTGAACACGTCCCAGAAGTTGGGTATAGCCCAAGAATAGGATGGAAGTTCAACTTCAGATTCTAACGGAATGAGCAATTTTGAAATAAACATCAAGTAAAAAGAAAGACAGATCCAAATTTGTTTTTACTAGATATCACTATTTCGACAGAATAAAATTAACTGCAAAAATTCATGTAGGGGCAATAGCCCAGCCAAGCCAAATCCTATAATTAGTTAAGTAGGCAAATATTTCCTCTGTTTTGAAAATGGGTTTGCTTCTGTTAAATTAGTTATCCTAAGGGAGGGTGAAAACCAATTCAAAATTTGTTTATCTATTCGTAGGGATACATTCCTATTCTGCCTGCACTGCAGAAATTTGAGGAAACTCAAGTCCATGGCATTAATGCTGAAACTTTAAATCTGTTCATTGACTCTTTGCAGGATTAACTTTCTAAGTATGCTTAAGTTCTGAGACATTTGTTTGCGATGGAAGTCAGACTCCTTAAGTCTAATCAGGAGCTGTTTCTGCAGTTTATTTATAGTTCAGAAGGTCAAACTGATCCACTTAATTGGAAAACGCTGCTTTCTAGTCTATGTGCCTATTGATGTACTGTACATTTGATGCGATTAGTTACCAGGGTGAGATTTTAATATGACCTTTGTTAATAAGGTGCATTCTCCATAATAGGCTGCTTGCAGTTTCTAAGAGCAGTTTACATGATGTGCTTGGTAATCAGTTATACAGTGTAATTCCCATGGTGGAGAGAAAGATCTACTTTAATTGGAATAGTGCAGAAGGCTCAAATTTGAAAAAAGAAGTTTAGTAGTCTTGCAGAATTCCGCACATGCTTTTATAAGGAAAAGGCATGTTTTTGCAACTAGACTGACAATGCATTGTTTATTTGAAAAGTTTTAGTAAAGGATATAAAGACCACATGTGACAACTACATGGGTGGCCAACAAAAAATTAATTTCCATTTATTTTTCTCAGTTTTAATTTTTCTAAGTAGAAAATCTAGAAAATTATTGCTTCCTAGCATAATCATACTTCATTCACTTTGTAATATAGGAACATGTAAATTACAATGTCAAAACCCTTTCACCAATCTGGTTTTAAAAAGTATTATTTGTAGATTTTCATGATGCTTTAGGAAAGCACAGAATAAAACAGTGTCCATTTTAAGGAGAAATAAAAAGAGGAAAGTACTTTTTTTGAAACGAGTAGCGAGATGTTACTAACAGTCTCTTCCGCTTGGAGCCAGCAGCCTGAAATTGGTGTTGGCTTTACCACTTATTTGCTGTGTGACTTTGGTCAAGTTAATTAACCTCTTTGGGGCTTAGTTCATTTATCTATGAAATGAGAGCAACAATGAGTATCTTGTAGGTGTATGAGTATTAAATAAAGTCACACAGAGCCTGCTCTGCTGCAGCATGCAAGTTCTTAAGAGAACTCAAAGCAAAATCAATATTAATATAACCATATTATTATATTTAGCTTCTAATAAAGCTAGTAAAAGGTGGCTTAAGGGTTGAGAAATGTCATATTAGCCAAAATCTATTTTTCTGCAATATTTAAATAATATTTTCATCAGTATAAAAGCTATAAAAATAAACATCAGAATTTAAACATCCTCAGATATCCAATATTTAATTATTTTTTTCACTTGTTCGAGAGAGAGAAATGCCTTTTCTCACTGCACAGTGCTACTTAGACACTCTTATCACCCTGTCATTTTTTTTCAACAAAGCACAAAGCCAATAAAATAAAATAAAATAGCATTGCTGCTAAAACTCTCAGGTTTATTGTTGTGATCTCCTTACTACCAAAAGGGGGCTGTACAGCACAGATGTTCCCACACCTGTATGCTAACTAGCATCACTTGGAAAGATTCTAAGGAATTCAGATTTCAGGTCTGTCCAGAATTACTGATGCGGTAAATGTGTTATAAGGCCCAGGAATTTACAGTTTGACAAGAAACCACAATGCCTCTAATATAAAAGGTGTTTCAGAAAACACCTTGAGACTCAAGAGGAGAACATAAACTATGCTTCCTAGTTAGTCTGGATGCAATTACATCTAATTTAGCCTTCAAACAGTTGCATTTTCAAGTAAAAGTGCTTGCGTTTGAAAATACAAAGCATGAGGCATTATATTATTTAAGATGATCAGGAAGACTATGTGATTCTTTTCCCATTTGCAAGTCCCATTCTCACATGTCTCAGCCGTGGGAAGACCTGCATCACAGAAGCAAGGACAGGTACGGATTCCTCAGGCAGTTTCTCTGATAATGGTTTTAGACTCGCTGAGATTGGGGAGAGTCCTCCATAAGCACCCTTGAGAAATATCTTGAAGCACTTGAAACGATGTAGTAAGCCTTAAGGATCTGATTAGTGGATAGAAAGAAACATCAGGAAAATGCTTATTACTATTTCTGTGGGACCATAATTTCTCCCTGAGGATGGTCTTGCTTAGTGAAGCATAGAGCTTGTCATATTATAGCCTAGATTTAATAAACTATCCATCATAGACTGCCAAAATTAATTTTTAAATTGATGTGAATATAAATTTGATTGTGTGAGTGAATTTAGTTTTAAATTCCCATCCCCTGTATTAAGGCATGTCAATGAAAAGGAGAACTGTAATAGTCAAAAGAATGTTATGAGAACCCTTATGGCAAAGTAAATGACCATTTCTCAGTTTATCTTTATAGAGATCCTGATAGACAAGTTTCTTTCAATGGAAACTCACCCATGTTTAGTTTTTACAGTGAAAGTAATTTGGAAAACATGATCTTTTTTGGTTTGAGAACAAACTCAAATAACTTTGCAATATGTGATTTAGACATATATTTTAACCTCAAAATATTACTATAATAATCTAACTGCCTATATTCTGATATACCACCCCAAATATATGAACATCTAATCTTTGGTATGGGAGCAAGAAATGTGAAGTGGAGCAAGAAAAGCATTTTTAACAAATTGTGCTGGCAAAACTGGACAGCTACATGCAAAAAAATTGGCTCAGATCTCCACCTATCACCATGTACAAAAGTCAGATCAAAATGGATTAGAGACCCCAACCCCAGACCAGAATCCATAAGGTACATTGAAAACAAAGTCGGCAAAACCCTTCATGACATTGAAGCCAACGGTATCTTCAAAGATGACATACCACTGGCCAAGCAAGTGAAAACAGAGATAAATAAATGGGACTACCTTAGACTAAGAAGCTTCTGCACCTCAAAAGGAACAGTGACCAAAATACAAAGACAGTCTACAGAATGGAAAAGGATATTCACCCAATACCCATCCGATAAGGGGTTGATATCAAAAATAGACAAGTCACTGGTTGAACTCCACAAGATGAAAACTGCCCATCCGATCAAAAAATGGG
This sequence comes from Sorex araneus, assembly GCF_027595985.1. Lineage (NCBI taxonomy): Eukaryota > Metazoa > Chordata > Mammalia > Eulipotyphla > Soricidae > Sorex > Sorex araneus. Next base: position 185,294,617 of record NC_073306.1, on the reverse strand, counting down.
GTGATGAAATGAACAGAACCTTTCTCAAAGAAGAAATCCAAATGGCTCAGAGGCACATGAGAAAATGCTCTACATCACTAATCATCTGGGAGATGCAGACCAAAGCAACAATGAAATATCATCTCACACCACAGAGACTGGCCCAAATCCAAAAAAAAACAAAAGCAAACAGTGTTGGCGCGGATGTGGGGAGAAAGGGACTCTCCTTCACTGCTGGTGGGAATGTCGACTGGTTCAGCCCTTTTGGAAAACAATATGGATGATTCTAAAAAAATTAGAAATTGAGCTCCTATTTCACCCAGCAATATCACTCCTGGGAATATATTCCAAAGAGGCAAAAAGGTATAGTAGAAATGACATCTGCACTTGTATGTTCATTGCAGCACTGTTTACAATAGCCAAAATCTGGAAAAAAATGGAGTTCCCAAAAACAGATGAATGGTTAAAGAAACTTTGGTACATCTAGAACAATGGAACACTATGCAGCTGTGAGAAAAGATGAAGTCATGAACTTTGCATATAAGTGGATCAACATGGAAAGTACCATGTTGAGTGAAATGAGTCAGAAAAAGAGAGACAGACATAGAAAAATCGCACTCATTTGTGGAATATAAAGTAGCGGACTGGGACACTAACACCCAAGAGTATTAGAGATTAGAACCAGGAGGTTTACCCCACAGCTTGGAAACTGGCCTCACATGCTGGGGGAAAAGGCATCTGAGACAGAGAAGAGAACACCTGGTAAAGAATGTTGGGAAGACCCACTTGGTTTGAAAGCTGCATACCAAAAGTAGACTATAGACCGAACATGATGGCCACTCAATACCTCTATTGCAAACTACAACATCCAGCAGGAGAGAGAACAAAAGGGAATATCCTGCTACAGAGGCAGAGTGGGGTGATGGGGGTTGGGGTAGGGGCGGTGGGAGGGATACTGGGAACATTGGTGGAGGAGAATGGGCACTGGTGGAGGGGTGTAAACAAAATGCAAACATGAAAGTTCATAAGTTTGTAACTGTATGTCACGATGATTCACTAATAAAATTTTTTTAAAAATCTAACTTCCTAATTTAATCTAATTTAATTTTTGCCAAGATTAATTTTTATTCAATCAATAATATCTCCCCACTATAAATAATCCAGAGGAATCTAATCTAAATCATGTTGATATTGTCAGTGGATTATGCTCAGCAATGTCTTATTTAGCTTTATCCTGGGATTTAAGGAAGCGTAAGAGTTGGATAAGAGTTTTAGAGAAGTTATTTTAAAAACAAAGTTGTTGAAGAGTATCAGTGGCCGTGTGTGACTGGTAATTCATGCTTTATAACGGTACAGCAAAAATAGGCAATAAAAATAGGTGGGGTCTCATAGCACTATGTAGACATGTAAAATGCTTCAACTATAGACACGTAATATGCTTCAGTTTCTAGTCCCTTTATTTTTAAGGTTTTCACACTTATTTCACAAAATCTCTTTTTTAGACACTGTACTATTCACTTGATTTGATAGACTAGCAGATGTTTTATGCCTTGTGTTTCCTCACCCTTCTTGTTAAGTGTATATTGCTTTTTTCCCTACTTTTTAAAAATCATATGTAAAATTAAAATATATTTCTATGTGTAAAACTAAATTATAAGTCGCCCTGGTAAGAAATATTTGTTGCTTTTTTTCCCCCTCCAGAAAAGATTTGTTTTCTGAGCAAAATGACTCTATGTTTCTCTTAAACCAAACAGTCACATGTTTTTGGAGTGAATATTTTCAAGATTTAAAAGCAGAACTTCACTGACACACATTTGGCCTAGTACCAAAAGTTTTCTTTAGGAGCAATGGCATCACTGACTCCGGTGTACTGCACCTGGCTCTTTCTCTCCAGTACAAAGTAAAAGACCACCAATGTACTCAGGGACCTACACAGGTAGCTAGTTATACAATCGACCTTTCTCATTATTCTATCATTTAGTTTTAAAAGGTCCTACAGTGAACTTGTTGCATATATAAGAACTAGCTCAATTACAAAAGTAGACAGAATGCCATGGTAGAATTGTAGGAAAAAAGCAGATTTTAAGGGTAAGGTACTTGATGCAGGTCAAATACATGAAACACATAAAATAGTGACCTAGGCATTCACATTTTGTTCATGGGCCTTTTCTTTCTTAACTTGAACTGGAATATCATACAAGAAATAATTATATTGGGTGTGAGGGTTACATCGGGTAAAGTAATTAGAAGGAAGGTATAATATGAATATCTTCATAGTCTCCTTAGTATATGATGATAGAAATGGCATTTTGACTTGTTGATATTTAGGTAGAAAAGTAGTCTTATTCTTAAGGATCAGGAAGATAGTTAAGGCACTGACTTCTTTGTGGCAGACCCCAATTCTATCCTGAACGCTGCATATGGTCCCCCAAGTACGTCTAAGAGTGACCCCTGAACACAGAGACAAGAATAGACTCTAAGAACCTCCGGGTATGGACCAAAACCCTCCTAAAAATCAAAAACATAACTCAAACATTAAATCAATACATAGGAAATAAAAACAGAGGGAAGCCAATATTTCAACACAAGTGTTACAACCAAGTGAAAAAAAAAATGGAAAGAAAGGGTCAATTTGGTATGTTTTTCTGGTTCTTTCAGTCACAAGTCCCGAATACCTGGGTTTTTCAGCAGATTCACTCATAGGTGAGGCTCATCCTAGTCTGTGGAGAGCAGTCGTGAGCATGGTGGCGATTGAGGTCTGGAGGTTTTCAGCCACCAGGGCTCTGTTGGGGCAGGGAGAGAAACTCAGCCTCCGGGTTGCTCCAGATGAGACAGCCTGGTGTGGGGTTTGTAGGCATCTCTGCAGGTGTCCTATGTTTCTCTCTTCTGAGAGCTTTATTTCTGAGTCTCTGGATCATGGCCATTAGTGAAATTATATGGCACCAGAGGCGGTTACTGGGAGTGATTGCCAGCCTACTGGAAATGCAGGGAGATGGCGTGAGGGCACCCATTCCTGATTTCATGAGAGTGTATTTCTTCTTTGAGGAAGTTTCTGTTCATTTCTTCTCCCTATTTTTTGATGGGTTGGGTGTTTTGTTTTGTTTTGTTATTGTTTTATATCAAGCTTCACCAGTGCCTTATATATATTTGATATTAACCCCTTGTTAGATGGGTATTGGGTAAGTAAATTTTCCCCTTATGTGGTATGTCTCTATATCTTGGTCACCATTTCTTTTGAGGTGCAGAAGCTTCTTAGTTTAATGTAGTCCCATTTGTTTATCTTTGCTTCTACTTGCTTGGTCACTCTTGTTTCATCTTTAAAGATGCCTTTAACTTTAATATCATGGAGTTTCTGCCTGTTTTCCTTGTGGATTCAGGCCTGATATTGATGTATGTAGTCTATAATGATCAGACTTATGTTTGTGGCAGTATATAGATGTCTGAGTTCATTTTTTATAGATAACTGCCCAGTTTTCCAGTCACCACTTGTTGAAGAGACTTTCCTTGTTCTACTTCATATATATTGCTCCTTTATCAAATATTAAATGATCATAAATTTATGGGCCTTTGTCAGAATATTCAACTCTGTTCCATTACTTTGTGAATCTGTCTTTATTCCAAGACCATGCTGTTTTAATTTCTACTATTTAGCATTTAGTTTGAAGCTGGGGAAGGTGATGCTGTCCATCTTCTTTTTCTAAGGATTGCTTTAGCTATTCTTGAGGTTTTATTGTTCCATATGAATTTTAGTAATATTTTATCTATTTCTTTGAAAAATGTCATGAGAATCCTTTTAGGAACTGCACTGAATCTGTATAATGCTTTGGGACGTATAGTCATATCAACAATGTTAATTCTCCCACCCATGATCAGAAGATGTATCTGCAGTTCCTCATGTCCTCCTTTATTTCTTGAAGTAGTATTTTGTAGTTTTCTTTGTATAAGTCCTTTACTTCTTTAGTAAGCTGATTCTGTAATATTTTATTTTTCTGAGGCACAATTGTGGATGGGATTTTTTTAAAATATTACTTTCCTCTCTTTAATTATTTGTTTATAGGAAAATCATGGACTTTTGATTACTGATTTTGTAGCCTGACACTCTACTATATAAAATCTATTGTTTCTAGAGGTGGGGGGTCATTTTATGGCCTTTAGGATTTTATAAATAAAGTATGTTATCTGCAAAGTATGATTATTTTAAGTTGAAGTTTTATTACTATTGTTATTATACCAATTTAAAATCCCAGTAGGACTATTTCTCGGTCATCAGTGTATACTCAGGAAGACATTCCACCAACAATATCACCAAAGATAAGGATTTATATAACAGTTTGATTGTTAAAATAAGATGTTGTTAAATATACTTATTGAACCCTGCTGCTATGACCTTTTATCAACTCTAGTTTCTTCCAACAAACAGAAATATGCAGCCATGATATTTTTTTTCTTTTTGGCTCACACCCAGAGGTGCACAGAGGTTACTCCTGGCTCATGCACTCCAGAGTTACTCCTGGCGGTGCTCAGTGACCATATGAGATGCTGGGAATAGAACCCCAGTCAGCTGCATGCAAGGCAAATGCCCTCCCCGCTGTGCTATCGCTCCTGCCCTCATATGCAGCCATGATTTGATAGAGCATTGTTTATAAGATTTATTTTTGAAGTGTCATGCTTTTCAGATTTTCTTTTCTTTCCCCAAATCCCACTGCTAATTCTTCTTTACCATCTTCATTCGCATTAAAATGTCACCCCTCATTATCTACTTCATCTTATTTGTTTCTCAGGCCGAATGTTAGCTACACTGCCCTTTATTTTTTTCTCTGACTTTTGTGTTATAACTACAAAGTTCTCCTTTTCCTCTATTTCCTACATTTTTATTTCATCGAAATTATTTTTGAACCTCTTATCCTTCAACCACAAGCATAGGGGACAAGTGGAAAAATTAAACTTCATTAGCATAGAGATTGAGTTCAAAATGTGGGTGCACAGCATGTGTGTTCTGTGATGGAGAACTGTCTTTCCAGGTCTCCCCAGCAGAGGAACAAAGAGAGGGGGTATCACAGACTGATGGTCAAAATGACCCGTTAAATGCAGAGCTGTTACCATATTTACAGAGCACCTGAGGGGGGTTGAGGTATAGGATTGCACAAGGTGTGCTTGATCATTTACAGAGGTAAAAAGTTTCAGTGGGGGCAATTCTCCTGGGGTGATTAACTCCAGGAGACTTTCTGTCTCCCAGGGACATCTAGATCGCTTTTCTCTTTCCTTTTGTTGTACATATTAAACAATTAAGTGTATTTCTTATTATTACTTGCACTTATTTGGATAAGCACGGTAAGAGATGTAGATTTCAGAACTTAGTTCTCTGGGCTCCTTTTACCATAAATCCCAGACTAAGTCTTTAGACAAGTTCAGTTTGTCCTTCCTCATGTGGGTCCTATCTCTTCACAACAGCTTGCATTAAGATCTGGCTTTCTAGATTGTCCCATTTCAATGCCAGACTAGCTTTGTTGCTCACCCAGGGTCCACCCCCATCCCATGACAGGATTTCCCTTTGTGGATGGGGTGTTAGGAACCATGGCAATCAAACCCATGTCAAGTAATTATGATGGGAAACCAGGAGTAGTAATATTTCAGAGTCAATCAACTCCCACGTATTAGAAGCATAGCATTCATGTTTTTCTCTGTGTTTAAGCAAAGAACATTGCTCTATAGTAAAATATGAAAAGGTTACAGAGGAAGCACAAAAGCAAGTGATTCACTACAAATTCAGTCAGAATCTCTTGATAACCGAACTTGACTTGGGGAATTATAAAGCACAAAGTAAAAGTTAAAGATAAACTCAGGTGATTAGGGTTGCTTGTAAGAGTATTATAAGTTCCTCTTGGAGGAGAAAAAGGGGTAACTCACTGATAAAGCTTATAACACTTTGAGGTAATATCCAACAGGAGATAAACATTAATTTGTAAAACATGCACTAATAGGTACTACATAAAATGAAAGAGGACAGAGCTAGGGAGAGAGTACAAAGGTCAGGGTATTTGCCTTGTGTGCAGATGACCCAGGTTCAATCCCCAGCATCCTATATGACCCCAGAACATCTCCAGGAGTGATCTCTGAGTGCAAAGCCCAGAAATAAGCTCACTGGGTTCTGGCCCAACAACAACAACAACAAAAATTAAACAACACAATATGCTTATGAGATCAACTAATTCAGTAAATAATACTAACACAGCCAAGGAAAGAGAAATGTTCACAAAGTTTCATATTTAGAAATGAAGTTGGTAAAAATGATCATTACAACAAATTTTGTATTCATTGTGAATCAATATCTGACACATATATTCCAAACATTGAGGGGATATATTTATTTGTGTGCAAATATATATATATGCACATATATAATATATATTGACTTTTTCTAAATGGTAAATGCTATTGTTCAAAACTACTCAACTTTCTATATATAATAAATAGCCAGGATTAGGTAACATCCCAAATATTCAGCAATAGAGATATCATATATACACAACAGAATCCTATTTAATTATATCACTGTATCACTGTCATTCTGTTGCTCATCGATTTGCTCAAGCGGGCAACAGTACCATCTTATTTGTCCCTGTTGTGTTCAGGGTCAGGAGAATGAGGCCTATTATTGTTACTGTTTTTGGCATATCAGATACACCACAGGAAGCTTGCCAGGCTCTGCCATGGGAGATTCTACATCGCTCTCTTCTGGGAGTTTTGTTTCATAGTCTCTGGATCTTGGCCGTTGATGAGATTACATGGCACCAGGGGCAGTTTGTGGGTGTGACTGCCAAGCTACTGGAATAAGGGGGATCTGGGTGGAGGAGGCCCAGTCACAATCCGAGCAGGCTTAGAGATCTCAGCCATAGGTCCCGCATACCTGGGTGCCTCTGTCAGTTCCTTCATGCATGAGGCTTGTCTGAGATGCAGAGAGTGGCCTTGAGCATCGCCGTGGCTGGGTTCTGGAGGTTTTGGGCTGCCGGGACTCTGCTTGGGGTGGGGAGGGAAACTCAACCCGCGCCCCCCCATGCCCCCACCCCCATGAAGACAGCCTGGGGCAGGGCAGGAGGTTCTTATTATTTAGTTATAAGAGAAGATAAAATGTTGCAATTAACTTCAGTGTGGATGAAAGAGGAACATATTGACTTAAGAGAAATAAGTCAGAAGGAGAACAAAATATCTCACCCTAATTCATATTATTAAATCTCACCCTACTTCATGTTATTGCATATATCCAAATTTGTTCTGCATCCTAGATACTAACATTATTTTTGATTGATAGTCTTGTTGTTTTCTGTGAAAGCACAATATTGCCAAAACTGACACAATATTTAGAAAAATCAACAATTCTTTGTCTGGACAAATCTTTGATTTCAATTCAAACTGCTTTTTGTATAAATGTTTTTGATAAATTAGTATTTTATATACTACTTCCTTTATATATGCATATCAATTTTTGATATGAATTGTATACGTTTTTTATAGGTGAAAATGACTTTCATTTGTAATTTGACAGTTTGAAATAGATTTAATAAATTGTAGCAGTCATAATTACAATATAAGCACTATTACTCATAAGATCTTACAACTGAGGTCTTACTACATATATGCAATTTTAAAAAGCTGAATATATTCTTGCTTCCACAATTATTCAATTGAACCGCAAGAAGAATTACTGTATCACTGTATCACTGTCATCCCATTGTTTGTCAATTTACTGGAGCGGGCACCAGTAACGTCTCTATTCCTCCTAACCCTGAGATTTTAGCAGCCTCTCCTTACTTGTCTTTCCCAATTATTGGAGAGTCAGAGGAATGAGACCTATGTTTTGTTTATGTTTATGTTTTTGTTTATGTTTATGTTTTGTTTATGTTTATGTTTCTGTGTATGTTTATGTTTTAGGCATATCGAATATGCCACAGGTAGCTTGCCAGACTCTGCCCGTGCGGGCAGGATACTCTTGGTAGCTTGCCAGGCTCTCCAACTACAAAATATAACCCTGAGAATTTAGCAGCCTCTCCTTACTTGTCTTTCCCAATGATTGGAGGGTCAGGGGAATAAGACCTATGTTTTTGTTTATGTTTCTGTGTATGTTTATGTTTTTGGCATATCGAATATGCCACAGGTAGCTTTCCAGGCTCTGCCGGTGTGGGCGGGATACTTTCGGTAGCTTGCCAGGCTCTCCAACTACAAAATATACAAAGAATACAACTACAAAATATATCTCAAATTACCTTGCCATAAAAAATTGATAATTAAAATACTACATCAACATAAGCACCCTGATGAACTCAAAATCATTCAAGTACTATAGCACCGTAGCACTCTTGTCCTGTTGTTCATCAGTTTGTTAGAGTGAGCACCATTGTGAGACTTGTTACTGTTTTTGGCATATCGAATATGCCATGGGTAGCTTGACAGGCTCTGCCGTGTGGGTAGAATATTCTCAGTAGCTTGCCAGGCTCTCTGAGAGGTGTGTATATATACAAGAAGAATACAACTACAAAATATACAAAGAATACAACTACAAAATATATCTCAAATTACCTTGCCATATAAAATTGATATTTAAGATAGTATATCAACATAAGAACCCTGATGAACTCAAAACTATTCAAGTACAAAACCACTTAAATCTTTAATCCATGTAACTTAGTGGAAGATGATATGATGGATATGGATATATGACATCCAAATTATAAAAGGACTTGTTTATTTGATTTATATCTGTCAACCTATGACCCAAGATGGTTCTATAATACTTATATGGAAAATAAAAAATTTAGTCATATCATTTCTAGGTTACTTCCCAAAGCAAATTAATAAAAAACTTGAAACATACCTGAAACTAAGAGTTGACAGCTATTCTAATTTCAATGTATGGTATGTTCAAATTTATTAGATAAATACAAGATGTATCTTATGAAATAAAATAAATATTTTCCACACCCAAATGCAATAGACTATTGTACCTCTGAGATAATAAGTTTATAAAACAATTTGAGTTTTAGTTTTAATTCTAATCAATAAATATGAGGATATATACCACAGTAAAGTAATGATAATATTTGTAACATTATTATTTATATTTATTTATATTAATACTTGTGATCATTCACAGCTCATGTTTGAAATCAAGGATATACATTTGCTGAATAATTATTCATACCTTATCTTATTATTGATACTGGAAATACAATGGTGAACACTGGAGACATCATATTCCACCCCCAGAGCTTCCAGTGTTTAGGAGATGCGAGCATTAATGAAACAACCACAAAAATAAACTTAAATTTGTAAGTTATATGTTATAAAATAACCATTTAAGGGGCTGGAGTGATAGCATGGCAGATAGGGCATTTGTCTTGCATGCGGCCAATCTGGGTTGATTCCCAGCAGCCTACAAGGTCCCTTGAGCACCACCAGGAATAATTCCTGAGTGAATGAGCCAGGAGTAACCCCTGTGCAATGCCGGGTGTGATACAAAAGCAAATAAAAAACAGATAAAAATAACCATGTAATGCACTGAGAGTGGTTTTACAGAAATCAAAGATTTTGCTAAAAATTGGAAATGGTACTGAGAAAATAGTACATGAGCTGACATATGGATGGCCATACATATTAATTGGATAAACAAAAAATGAAGTAGGTTCCTGAAAGTGAACAGTTGAAAATGAATGCTAAAATCCTGAAAATGTCCACTGTAACTAGAGCAAATGAAATAATGGAGATCTGAAAAGAAATTAGACTGACAAATAGGAAGAAATTTTGGATGCTTGGTCTCACTGGATTTGTTTAGGAAAATTTAGAAAATCGTTTCTACTTTAAAGGTAATGAGGGAAATTTGGAAGTTTTTAAATTGGAGTTGACAAACTCCCCTATAAGCAGAAAAAGACAGATCACTCAAAAATAGCTATTTCAGAATTCTACGCTTTTGTAGTATTCTAATACTTAGAATTTTTATACATGGTTAGGGAAAAATTTATTTTACCAATCTTAGTTGAGAGACTGTTCCAATTTAACCCCATCTGTAGGGATAATTATTATACAGCTTCCATATATTGCTACTAATTCACAGCAAAATGCCTAAATGAATTGCTTGCATCTGCATAACTCTCATATTTAATTCATCTACTATTAAATATGAAAACTGTAGGATCTCACTCTTACTATAGAACTACTTCTGAATATATACATACCTCAGTACTCCAGTGTCCTCTGAATTATTTTCAGCTATCTTATTTCACATCCAAATTATATTTGACTAACTTGAACTGCAATTTATTTAGCAAATACCCTTTATTTTCAAAAACTATATAGTTCTCACTGTGTTATTCACTGTTTTATTAGATGTTTTTATTTTATATATTCCTTTTTCCCATTTGCCTCCTCTCTTTAATGCTTCTCCCTTCTCCTCATTCTGTAAGTTATTTCTAAAGGCAGAAATCCAGTGACTGAAACAAAGTATTCAAAGAATCATAAAAAATAAATAATTTCAACAGAGAATAATTTTATGAATATTTCTGAAAATTCAGACAAGATTATTCATCTCTTAACAATTATTAAAGTACATTTTCCTATATTTGTGACTTCTCTTGATTATATTTATTATATATATTTTTAGTTTATATATGATTACATATAATATATAAATGTAAACTTTTTACTAGACTTCTAATATGTGTATAATCTTTATAATTCAAATAATAATATGTTAAAAAACAGTCAGGAATAATAAATCTGAGGTGAGAAGTAAGCAAGTAATTTTAAAGAGATGATAATTGGGCTACAGAGTTTTAAAAGAAAACTTTAAAGAACCTAAGAAATTTAATGTCCTATAAATACTGGAGAATGAAGAAAGAAATTCAAGGTGCAATGAAAGAACATTACTTGTGATAGAATGGGATTTAAAGGGGAGCAGTGAAAAAATAATTTTTATATATTGGTTCCATATTTGGTTGGCTGATAGTTAAATCTATTGCTTCCTTCACACAGACCACAAACACAGACATACACAGACAATTCTTTCCTAATTTCTTTTCTTTCTTTTTAAATTGAATCACCCTGAGGTACACAGTTACAAAGCTGTTCATGATCAGTTTCAGTCATACAATTTTCTATCACCTACCCCTCCACCAGTGTCTTTCCTAAGTTCTGAAGGTGAATGGTACATTTTTTTTCTTCCATCTTTATTGTACACAATATTTAGAGCTCTGTCTATTTCTGAATGCAAATTTTGTTTGGTCAAATTAGTTTTGACCTATGATATAAATTGCCTTAAAAAATACATACAGAAAATTACAATTCTGTGCACTGATAATAATTTACAGAATTTTTTTTTCATCTTAGGAAAATGTGGACAATTTTTTTCTTATTATAACCTGAGAACATCTATGAATGATATCTGGTTTTTAAAAATTATTATTTTAAAAGAGAAAGGATTATTGGAAAGTAAAGGGAAAGGAAAGAAACTCCTCAGCCAAGGACGAATTTAGGATAGCACTAAATTCAGGTTCTGATTTTCTTTCCAATTATATGCAGCCTAGCATATGACCTGACTTTAAGACTTTGCAAAAGAAATTAAAATAATTATGCTATGATCAAAGGTACATTTATGATCAAATGTATAAAATGAAAATAGATCAATAAAATCTTATATAGATTTTATATATAGTGTTTATAAATTTTCTCATTATGTTTATCAAAGATAGATAACATCCAAGTAAGTAAAACTGTATTTCTTTATGCCACCTTATTTTTATATGTATTAAAGTATCTCATATTTGTTGTATTTTTGTTTGTTTTCAGCTTGACACTTTATCTTATATAAATTCACGATCCTATTATTATCTTTATGACAGCAAACATCCTTAATCTAAAGAAGTTTTTTATTCAAGTAGAATGTACTTTGGATTTTGAATTTTAACTTGGTTTGTTCTATACCATTAAATTCTATGCTAAATATAGTTTTATTGACTTAACATAGCTATTATTTTTTTCTTATATATTTTACTACAGATTTTTGTTTGGCTCATGTGATGTTTTGTTTTTCTTGCATCATATGAATCAAATCTAATTTTGTTTCTCCTATTGAGTATTAAAATCTATTGATATGAAATTACTTGACATTTAACAGTCAAGTACAAGAAAGTTCAAATATTTTTAATTTTTGGTTAAGGAAAAATGTAATGCTGGTTTTCCCATTGCATAAACAGTATAGTTACTGCTAATATTCATTGTACTCTGATTTCACAACTGTCACAAAGACTTCATAATCTATAGAGTGGCAACATTCTTTGATGTACATTCTATATGTTTTACATTCTTTGATGTACATTATATATGTTTTATCTGCTAGCTTTAAATATCAAAGGGATAAAAATTTTTAGTGTGGAATTTTTATTTATGTTTATTCCACCTTAGTTAATATATAATTTATTCTAAGTTCTTCCCTAAGAGCATCTAATAGTTTTATATGCTATCACATGTTTTTTGTCTTCCTTACTTTTTACTCTTTCTTCACAATCTAAGAAAGCTTTTCAAAGTTGACTTTAGAAAAATAATTTGATTTTCTGAAATAGCTATGTTTTTAACATATTAATTTAACGATTTAGGTTCCTACATCTTTATATCTGTAAGAATCACAAAATATATATATCACTTATAGTTTCTAGACAGTTTAGATAGATAAATACATAGAGAGTTATACATACACACATACTCACACACACAAATTCTTCTTTAGTATGGTCTTTTTCTTTTTTAGAGTTATATTTGTTTTTTATTCAGTTTCTATCTCTAATAACTATATCTTTCTCAAGTAAACACCTTCTAAAGACAATTTTTTTTCTTGAAAACAATAAGGTTTGTTTATGTTAAGAAGTTTTCTACATTTGTACTTCTTTTCCTTACTTTTTTTCTTTTCTTTTCCTGATTCCTATATAAGAAAATATATATCCATAGTCATTTTAAATGACATTTCCTCTCTGGCAACGTGTGGGAAGTTTATAGTGAGATATCTGACTTGTAGGGTGTTTTATTTCTCAGTTTCAGACCAGAATCTCATGTGTCTCTTACAATATTTATATAATGTCAATATGATGGTCTAGCTCTAGAGAACACACGCCCAACAATCCAATTGTCTAAATGCACTATTAAAGAGGCTTTCTGAACTTATGTTTTGGGGCCACACATGGCAATATTTTGGGGTTATTCCTGCCTCTTTACTTAGGATTAACTCTGGTGGTGCTCAGGGGATCATATGGGATGTTTGAATTATATGTTGTTTGATCATATGAGATTGAATCAGGGTTTACCTTCTACAAGGCAAGTGTCTTACCCACTAAACTATTTCCCTGGATCCTGAAATTATATTTCTGGTAATTTTTATATTTATTTGCATATCTGTTATATAAAGATAAAAGAGAAATCCTTTTGAGATGATATCTCAGGTCCTTTACTATTTACTGCTAACAACCCTTAAACTCCTCAATTTCTGCTTCTCTCAAGCACATTTTGATTTGGCCAGTCTGAATTTAACCTACTCCAAACTCAACACATTATTTCAGGAATTTTCTCTTGCTTTTGTTCTCTCTTCCTGACCCACAGTAAAGATTGGCCAACTTGATTTTGGCTCTTTAACTATGGCAAAACTAAAACTGCATTTTTATTTAGGAATCCAAGGGAATAAATCTAAGCCCTAAAAGAGTCGCAAGGAACAGCTTTCTTGTTTTTGAAATGGAGGCTTCCTGTGGTGCTTGCGGCCAGGGACAATTGCAGGCCTGGCATTTTGCTTTTCTGATTGCAGTACCAAGCTGTTTCCTCTGTGGTTCTGGGGAGCCACCAACAATCTACCCTGTCAGTGCTCAGCAGGGCAAGGGTGATGGTCCATGTTGTGCGACGCTGGGAATCAAACCAGGGACCTCCCATATTCAAGTTCACTCCACCCCTTTGAGCTTTTGTGTCGCCACACAAGATACATGTTTCACAAGCTGAAAGTATCAATTCTACTTTGTTCATAACTGGAAAGAAAATGAATTAAAGTGATCACTTCAGATGACAATGAAATCAGACAAACTTAACAGTACCATGAGGTGACAATGAAAACATTTGTTCTCCTATTGCAGAACCTGTAAACATTGCCAGCACTCTAGCACTGCCTCATTTACCTTGGGCTCTTGGTAAATACAGCAGGATTTATTCATGCACAACAAGAGGCCAGGTAGTAAGTTTCTGAGGTCACTTTGCAAATAGGAGCAATTTCTTTTGACTGCTAGATGTCTCCGCATAATGGGTTGCTTCTGCGGAATTTATTAACTCTCAGGATGCTATCAACCACCAAATGTTTCTGCTTCCCCTTATTATAACCTGCATTTTTTAAATCCATATTGGGTATTCCATACTCTCAAATAATTTTGTCTCAAAAAACATACATTAAATTGTTAAAGAAAATAGAGAAAATGAGGCCGGGGGTACAGTGTAGGGCATATGCCTAGCATGTGGTACCCAGGTTCACCTACCTGAACCACATTGTCTCTGGAACACAACTGGGTACAGCCCTGGAGGCCACAGGGCTCTCTTAGGTCTGGTTCTGGAGAATCTTAGCAGCACCAAGTGGTTTAGGTATATCTGGCTCCACAGAGCTCCAGCACCGTTGCATCCTCCAGCCCTTGCCCTGAACAAATAGTCAAACTGACCAATGGTGGCCAGTAGAATGCCCAGACCTCTTGACCATATTTGGGAGGAGAAAGAGAATGGGCACTGGTTGAGGGATGGAACTTGATCATGTATGCCTGAAACATAATCACAAAAGTTTGTCAGTCTGTAACTGTATCTCACAGTGATACATTAAAAAAAAATACTGATAGTAGTAAATTCATTTCTGTTAAAAAATACAGAAAATGTAAACATTTCTCCTTTCTTAAAAAAATATCTGCAAAGATAAACAATTGTGAACTAAATTTGCTTGAGTACTTAGAGAACCCAAAGGGGGAAGAAAAAACCCTATTAAATAATTTGTTACTCTTTTATTTGAATACAAACACATTGCATAAACCTCTACAAACTATTTCCTTTGGCTTTTCCCACTAAGGGATAGATAGTAAGGACAAGAGCAGCAGCAGCAGTAACAACAAAAATTAATCACGTGAGATGTGTAAGTCAATCAAACACCACTGTAAAGGGCATAAGCCTTTTGATAGTCAATCTCTCCAGGCAAGTTATCTGAAGCATATCTTTTTAGCAAACACACTATAAATCATTGTATTGATTTCATTCTTTTTACATAATTTCTTTGTTCCTGCTAGTCACTTTCATATAAATTATCACTGTCACTGTCATCCCATTGCTCATCGATTTGCTCGAGTGGGCACTGGTAACGTCTCCATTGTGAGACTTGTTGTTACTGTTTTTGGCATATGGAATATGCCATGGGTAGCTTGCCAGGCTTTGCCGTGCGGGCGAGATACTCTTGGTAGCTTCTGGGTTGTCTGAGAGGGGCGGAGGAATCGAACCAGGTCAGCCAAGTGCAAGACAAACACCCTACCCATTGTACTACCACTCCAGCCCCCATATATTCTTATGAAAAATGTACAACTACAAGACAAAATTGGGTGTATTTTTAAATACAAAAGTTAACTATCCTGAGTTATGTAGCATAATATACACTAGAAACAATAGGAAGAACAAACACTCATTTGAATTGGTGGCGCCCTAAATAATAAAAAAAATATAGTACCTAATATTTAATATCAACGTCTTCTTAGGGACGTTGGGAAAATGACTTACTTAAGAAACTTTATTGTTTGATCAGTGAAATTTTGATTCATCTATTCTAGGTTCTTTTTTTGGTTTAATAGCTGAAATATACTCCCAGATTCTGTTTTCCTTCAATGATATTCTTATTCAAAAAATATTCTGTGATAAATAGCCAAAAATAATTGTTTGATATGCTAAACTTGATTTTTAAATCATTATATTAATTAGGAGCAATTATTTGGCAATAAAACACCCCGGGTATGTCTCAAAAGTCCTGAATCAATAGCCAAAAGCTGAAAATAAATTTTTATCTAATAGTGACTGTAAAGTATTGATTTTATTCAGAATATTGACTGTGCTGTATAAAATGCATTCTTGTTTCATTTTATATCAGACATACCCAGAAAATTGCACAGATTGAGAATGCCACCCTTAGCCACAAAGAGAATAGATTTGGCCTTGAATGTTAAACTCTGGCTTACCTTGCCTCATCAAAAAATTGGAGCTTAAAGGTTTCCCTCAAAGAGCAGACTTCTTGTCTATTTAAAATACAGCATCTGAGTTCTGAGCTTCAGGTTAACCAAATAACCATCTGTTAAAAACCTGTCAACACAAAATGTTAAAATTCCCATTTCACTTGCAAAGTTTTCTAGAAATTAGCAGTCTCCTGGTGATTGTAACTACAGGTAATTTTAACTTGAATCTCGTTCATTAGCATTGCTTTGAAAATGCATCCCCCAAAAAACACTAACAGAGCATTTTCTAACCTCTTGCTCTCTCCCATCACATGAATATACAAAAACCTTTCTCTTGTTCCCTGCTCCTGCCTCTGTCTCTGCCATGTTAGAATCCTTACCTGTTTTTACACAAGTAGACACTTTGGTGATGAGGATCCATTGTCCTTTCTGTCCTAGTCCTTTTATCTGGGGCCCCTTAGACACATATGAGTTGCCCCAAAGCTCTGCTGCATCTTTGTTTAAAGGACTCCTTTTAATTAGTGGCTTCTCTGAATACTCAAGAAAATTAAACTCTCAACTCTCTCAATTCTTGCTTCACCCTTTTTTTTCAAAGTGAACTTGTTAGCATCTTCTATACTATGTAGATTTTCTTTCTCAGTTTGTTGTGTATACCCTTTACATCTTGTAAACTCTGTAACAGAGGGGACTTGAGTTGTTTGTGCTCATTTCTGGGCCTTCAATATCCAAAGCAATTAATGAACATTGTAGGTACTCAATAAGATAAGTACTATAAAATGAAGGGAAGAAGTCCTATGGAGTTTTCTTTTTTGAATCTACCTTTACCCAGCAAGACTCGAGTTGAATTTGCCATCAAGTCTAAATGAAAGCACTGACTAAGGTCAAAGAACAGAGTCAAATGACTTTCACATTTTGGAATATTAAAATCATCTATATATTTTTTAAAAGTTATGTTGTTTAGGCTCCCACAATGCTAATAACATTATCAGAAAACATTATTAAGATTTACTATGTCATTAGCTATCTTAGTTGGACTGTCATAACCAATTGCCGTTACTGGGTTGTTTAAACAACTAAAATCAATTCTCTCAGTTATAGAGAGATCAGAGGTTCCAAATCAAGGGGTTGGCATGGTCAGTTTCTCTCCCTCCTGTTTTATGGACAACCATCCCCTTGCCATGTCCTCATTTTTTTTTGGGGGGGGGCACGGGGAGTCAGAGCTAGATCTTTGATCTCTTCTTAGAATGACCTCATGAATTATGGAGCATGGCAAGAAGCACCAGAGTAGATAAGATTTGTCCCTGCATAGAAGATAAGACCTGTCTTGCATAGTACCCAGCAGGGAGTATTTGGGTGCATTTTACTAGCACCAAGCAACTGGCCTTGAGTCTCACCTTCCCCTCAAGTGTCATTCCTAACTGCAGCATCCAGCCCTAATTGGGAATGGACCAGGGCAAAGCAGACTTGGGAAGGTGATGATTCAATAATGTCAGCAATAAAGTCAGTAACCCTAAACTTTATGCGATTGAACCATCCTCTTAAGACAAGACCCTCTATAAAATATGTGTACTTAACCATAGAGTGAAAGGCTGTCTCCTAGAGTGGTTTATCTGTGAACCCATCATTCTTTGCCCCATGTCTGCTCGGATCCAGTGCACAACGTGTCTGGCCACATTGGGGAACAGTGTTCCCCGACAATGAGTGCTCCACCTTCACAGCCTGATTCAACCTTAGTCTTCTCCAGGCTGAGGGTAGAGAACTTTCCTTGCATGTAGCTAACAAAGAATCCACATCACAAACAGTTAGGTTTAGGATTTCATTAACTGTATTAGGAAGTGGAGAACTTTACTCCAAAATATTAACTCAAAACAAGTACAGGGAACAGTGCCAAAACGGTACAGAAAATGGGGTTGTCTTAATTTGCTTGACCCTTCTATCCTTTAAGGTCATCTGCAGATCGATGTCCCTTTTATTTTCTTCTCCACCAGTTTTTCTTCATATTCCGCAGTTCAAAGCAATTTTTACTTTGATTTGTTAAATGCAGCTCTTCTGCTTTATTTCATCCTGATTTCTTTTCCCAAGGTTGTTATAAAAGTATTTATTTATGGATTTATTCATTTATTTGCAGTGACATTGATTTTATATTTTGCAAATTTCACTCTTAATTAAAGCTTTAATATAAACTAAGACTTCCTGAGTTAATATTGTACCTCCTTATAAGAGAAGTTTATAAACAATTATGCTAAATCATACTTTATAGTTGACTTAATTTTTTAAAAGGTTTTTCCCTTAGCTGGAAAAAAGATAAATGTGAGGAAATAGGAAACAAAACACTTAGTCCTGTCACCCATAGTTTAAGTTAAGTCCTACTTATGGACTTAAGTCTAAAGGTCGGAGCAAGAAAGAAACATATCTGAAGTCACTAAAATTAGAAGCCATGGCTCTTACCCCTTGTATCCAATCACTCCCTGAAAGTCTATAAAATATATACATTCATTTTATCTTTATCTGCTCTCCATTTGTCATCTGCCACGATTTAAGCATTCACTTTTTCTTACTTTACAAGGCAAATTTTCCAATGGATTGGAAAAGGTAGCAATATGTTAAGAGACTATTATGTGCCTTTTTTTGAATCATTAATTTCTCATAAAACTGCTTATCTAACATAAAATAAGCTTTGTTTTCACTGCCAAAGAGATTACTTCATGGAACAAGTAATGCAGTTCCTGAAATATTTAATTATTACAACTATGAATCCATTAAAGCAGTGATTATAAGAAATAGACCATCAGAAGATTTGTTTTCCTTCTTAGATAGACTCATTAGTTTTTCTTTATAAGACACTTTTGAGGATTATATCAAGACAAACTTTTCCATAAGTAATGTCAACTACTTAGACGATTAACTACTAGTAAATCAGTTTCTTGGTACTTTTTTCTTTGTGCATCTATCTGGAGATAAGCCTGTTACTGTTGATAATACTTTTCATTTCCAAGAGAAGGGGAAGTTTTAAAATCAAACACAATTTTTGGGGGAGGTGGGGAGATTTTGAACCAGACTCTCACTCAGGGGTCACTCCTGGTGACTACTTGGAGGACCATAGAGGATGCCAGAGACTGAACCTGATCGGTTATGTACATGACAAGCACCTACCTGCTATAAAGTCTCCAGATCCTAAACGCAATTTCAAAAGGTAAGTTTCTTCACAGAAAGTGTTTTCAGATAATGATTTTAGTTCTTGAAAAGTTTAATTTTAAAATAAAACATGGAGAATCGGGGGCTGGAGCAATAGCACAGCTGGCAGGATATTTGCCTTGCATCGTCGAACCCAGGTTCGATTCCCAGCATTCCATATGGTCCCCTGAGCACCGCTAGGAATAATTCCTGAGTGCATGAGCCAGGAATAATCCCATCTGCAATGCCGGGTGTGACCCAATAAGCACGATATGTATATATATATATATATATATATATATATATATATGTATATGTAGAGAGAGAATCAAGATGAGAGGAAAGTAACACAAATTGTGTAAAATTATTTATAAAATGAGTCTACCCAGTTTTCCCAATTCCCATTTAGAAGAGGACAGTGACAAACTTTATCATTGACAGATTCACTAACTAAAATAGAGAAACAGACTATTGCACTTTTTTCTCTTGTTAGTAAATTCTCTGTTTAATATTAAACTAGGTTAAATTAATGTTAATCTTGTTACAAATATTGCTGATCTCCGTGAATGCTTCTATAGCTAATGTCCATTATTAGATAATTGTTGATCACAGAATTGTGAGGACTTCTGCTTAGCCTTTTTTGTTCTGAAAATTTTATTTCTCAGATTGATTTTTAAGACAGTGACAGAAACCTAAATGTTGAATCATTAAGAAATGCTTCTTGAAAGTTTTAGTATCTTTATTTATCACATGTTTTAATTAAGATTCAGGAAGCATTACAAGATTGATGAAAAGGAATAAACAGCTGAATGGTACAGTAAATGTCAATGAGTTTATTTCATTTGGGCTTTCAAGGCAATTAATCTTACATGGTTAATATCCACAAAGGAGTTAAATTGGATTGGTGAGTTTGGGTCATTTTTGTAGACAAGTAAAAGAAGATGCAAAGATTTGGGGATCCAAAGGCTAATTAATTATGAAAAAAATCACAATTACAAAAAGTATACAATTTGTTCCTAATATAATGAAGCCTAATAAAATCCTTTGTTAATAACTATTTCTTTTTATTCTATAAATTTCTTGTAGTCTCCCATATGTAAGTAAGCCTAATATATAGTCTTACAACAGTATCTGCACTTGTTACACAATCAGAAATTCCACTGAGAATGATATAGGAAATATCAGAGTTAATACATTCTATCTGAATGAGAAAATATATTCTGTACTATACGTATAATAATTGTGTGGCAGCAAATGATACTAATTTCTGCCTCTGCTTCTGGCTCTCTATTCTTAAGTACTTCTTTATTCCAAATTTATTGCTGCCTTGGGCATGTGCTATAACATTTTTCCCACTAGTTTACCCATATTATCTTTCTTAATAGCTTTTTCAGCAATATAGATTTATCCCTGATGTCAAGATTCTTTATATTTTTGCTGTAATTTTAGATATCCACTTAATTTGGTAAACTAGCTTTTGCTATAACCAATAACTGCATCATTTCTGAAACCTAAGTTTGAAATATTCAACATTGCATGCTCCAGCTATTTCCTCATGATCCATTGGTCTGACATGCAATGTGACTTTTCTTAAATTCTCATTTTTTTTCACCAAGCACAAATTTTAAATGTCAAGAATTGACAGAGTAATTTGAGTAACATCAAAGAAAGCCTGATACATATCAAAAGAAGTACTTTCAAACACTATCCTGGTAGGTACATGCCCAAAAGAGATCTGTCACTGTCACTGTCATCCCATTGCTCATCAATTTGTTCAAGCGGGCACCAGTAACGTCTCTCATTGAAAGACTTATTGTTACTGTTTTAGGCATTTCCAATACGCCACGGGTAGCTTGCCAGGCTTTGCCTTGCGGGCACAATACTCTTAGTTGCTTGCCAGCCTCTCTGAGAGGGGTGGAGGAATCGAACACGGGTCGGCCTCATAAGAGGAGAACGCCCTACTGCTGTGCTATCACTCCAGTCCCCAAAAGAGATATGATACATATTATTATTTGAATAAAAAAGTTAAGTGAACAAAGTTTATAAAACATCTGACACCTCAATTTCAGTTTTATTCCAAGATACAGGGGCAATTTGTTTTTATTCTTTGTTTGGAGGCCACCTCCTCTAGCTGTGTTCAGGGCTTACTGCTGGCTCTGTGCTCAGGGATCACTCTTGGCAGGATTTGGAGGACCATATGGAATTCTGGGACCCAATCTGGGTCAATTGCATGCAAGGCAAGAACCTTACCTGCTATACTATCTCTCTGGCCTAGTTATCTGGCATAGTTAACAGATTCTAGATACAATCTGTTCTGATTAGCAAAAGGATCACTTTTGCAATTATGGCCTCATGCATACTTTTAAAATTACCACCCATAATGGAATAGGTATACAGTATTCACAGTCATATGAATGTAAGTCAAACAAAAGTAACCATTCTTTCATTCAATCCATACTGTTGAATAGTTTGAAACATTCTCTTTATTTGGGATTGAACAGCTGTTAATTGTATAAATGGGAGATGGGAAGTGATAGATAATGAAAGTAGTCAATGGCCTCCCTACGTGCTAATTCCTAGGGATGTAAATCTAAGCTAATTACAAATATTTTAGACAGATTAAAGCACATTGATGGGCATTTAGTGGTGTCAAATCACAAAATGCAATGTCTGGAATATCTGCATTAATATTGTAAAGTTGTACCATGAGACAAGCACTAAATCTAATAAACTCTGGTTTGGATAGTCTTGTATTTTATAGTTGACTGGCTTGACTGTGAGATTCCATAATATAGTGATGAGGTCATTTTAATGACAACTAATGTTAATGATGAATAAAGGACATTATTATCACTTTGCAAGAGGAAATTTTAATTGATTGTTGAAGATAAATTGGAGCATGGGAGCACTAATGACAAGCTACAGGGAATTTATACATCACCTTATAAATAAGTTGGTCTCTTTGTAGTCTTCTTTTGAGCAAATTTCAAATATTCATCTGCAAGATCAAAAATTATTAAGAGAGCAAATGTAAGCTAACCTTATAATCTCTCTGGAGTCGATTAAATAAAATTTATTCTAAACATACCTAAAGTTTCTTCTACTTAGTTGAAACATAGATCACTTTTAAATAATACATTCTGCATCTTAGTAAGCTGCCTCTCAAAGAAGCTCTAAGTAATCATCTCAAAGGTATATACATGCTGAATTATGATTTGGAAGTGTATTCATAGTGATTTGAACACTTCTATAAGACTAAACTATTAATGGATCTTCAATTGAATATAAACATATTGAGTTATATATTTGTGGTAGCACAAACATTAGAAACATAAATTTGGACTTCTAACAATTCATGCTGTAAAGCAAAGATACTGTAATAAAAACAGACAAGATATTTAGATAGAAAGTGCTCCTTTTTTCAGCAGATATCAATATACTTTAAATATATATATATCTTTATTTATTTATTGAATCACTGTGAAATACAATTACAAAGCTTTCCTGTTTGAGTTTCAGTCATACAATGACCAAACACTCAACTCTCCACCAGTGCACGTCTTCCACTACCAATGTCCCCAGTACCTCCCATCCCAAAATAATTTGCATGTCTTCTAGCCTACAGCAAACAAGGCATAAAGTCTTTTAGCCAAACAATCTCATAGAGCAAGCAAAATTCTTCCAACAAAAACCTGATTTAAAGTTGTTTCTCTTTAAGTCATGCTGTCAGATGAGAGAACAGTCAAGCACTCATGTCTATTTTAGAAGCCTCAAACCAGAAAGCCAGACAAGCATGTCCAGATTCCTAATACACAGCAGACATGAGACAATAATTTTACTTTTATATTCTTAGACTTGGGGTTATATGTTAAAGAGAAATAGATAACTTAGTATAACAGAATTATATGTGTTTGCAAGAGATTGCTCTCTGACTTAAGATTCAAAGTTTGGGATCTTTTGAACGTGACTAAATCAATCTCTGAAATTTAAATAAGATATCTTTTCCAACATATTTAGTTTAAATTGGGAAATATTTATTTACCATAAAATATCCACCACTAAATTAGTTAATCTTTACTGAATAATACTTCTCATGTATAATAATGTACCACATTGTAGAATTAAATAACAATTGTTACATCTTTTTATCAAATATATATAATTACTTGAGGATCAATAATGTCTCTAAAAAGAAAATAGTATTTCAAATTTTTTAAATGTTGTTTTGATCTTTTGAACTTTCCATTTTGTTATTTTGATATGGTATTTATAACATTGTACAGACATATAGCTTATAGAGACATTTGTGTATGTAAAATATGTTAAATAATATTTTTTAAAGTTATAGAAATTATAAAATAATCAATATGAAAATATTATAGTTTAGAGCTTGATAAGTAAGGATTCTTATACTAATAACTTATTTTATATTATGTATCTAGTATTCAGTGTTGGAAACTTTACATGTGCAAATAAAAGTATCGATTCAGTAGTTTATAATTAGGTATTTTGACGTGTGATTTGAAAATCACAAACTATTACACTTATGTGAAAATAAACAAATAAAGGATTTCTAGAAATCTGAAAGCTGTAAGCCATTTATTTTATAAAATATAAAACGTATCAGTTTCACAGAAGCAAATATGATGGGATTTTTGTTTATTTTTGGGTTTGGGCCATAGCTTATAGACAGTGCTCAGGGATTACTCCTGACTCTGTGCTCAGAATCACCTCTGTGGGGCTCAGGGACCATATGGCATGCCAGGATCAAATCTGGGTCAGCCAGGTGCAAGATAAACATTCTACCTGCTGCACTATAGTTCTGGCCTGGCAAAAATAAAGTTTTATAAAATAAAATAAGGCACAGAAATATTCTATAACTTTTGCTAAAAGCACTGACAATCACAAGCACCATGAAGGTTATAAATAGCAAAGCAGTATGGCTATTGGGGAAAAAAGTAGAAAATCATAAATAAAATGATGTAATATCTTGTGATTTTTATAATTAGAGAATTTCCAAATATATCCCTGTTATTTTATTAGGCATTATAGTTCATACAATCTTTCATGAAAAGAAATACCCTCTGTGTTGGGTTCACTGTTTCACATTTCTTCTTTCCATTCGAAAGTACCAGTCTTGAGAAGAATTGAGGAGTCAACTGACCTCAAGAAGCTGATCTTCTTGAGTCTTTGCAACGCTGGGAAGATATGTTATTCCTTCACGTTTGTGTATTCAGTTAACATACGACACTTTGTGATGTAATATAAAGAAAAATGTAAAATATTTCATAACTACAACATTCCCTCAATAATATATATGACTTTAAAGCATATGCAAAAATATATAATAAAAGGTAAAAATTCCAGTGTAACAAAAATTAGCACCTAGTCATAGAAAACACAAGATGGTGAATTTATAGCTAGTACTGTTGTATGATATATTAGCACATTGCTAATTCTTATAATGAAATATTACTCAATTGCATTATTTACTTCAAGAGTAAATGGAGTTCTCACTACAGGTAAAGCACGTTTTTTTCTTTGTTTTCCTGTTTCTCTCTTCTCTTTATTGTATCTATATGACAAATGAATGCAAAACTGAATCTAATGTGTGAGTTATTTTACAGTTTATAATTCAAACCATCATGCTCCATGACATAAGCTTATTCATGATAGATAGAAATTATTTTTCAAAAATAAAACTGGAAATAAAATTTATGTAATAATACTATATATTAAACTGTTTCCAGTGCTAGTGATAATATCATGAATCCTCAAAACACTTTTCAGAAATGCATATTTTAATAACTAATTTTGAACTGTATGGAAAGGAAATTTATTGAATAAATAGTAATGATATCATGAGTTCTCAAAAATGCTTTCTCAGAAAATGTAAGTATTTTAATAAGCACATTTTAAGTTAGTTTACAAAGGGAAGCTATTATCTATTTGTATATATTGCAAAAATTAGAGTATAGAGTTAGAAAGTCATATTAACTTTTATCTACAAAGTAGAAGAAATAAAGAAAAAATAAAGTTTATCCATAAAATGTTAGTACCTTATAACAGATGACCTCCAAATGTGACCTTGAGATTCTTGGAAGACCAGTATGGCTTTAGAGATTCTATTAGGTTAATGATTAAAATTAAAGTAAAAGCAGAATGCATTTCTTATTCTTAATCACTATAAAATTTGATAAGCTGTATAGATTTTTTTCATGAAGGTGTTAAACTCCTAATAAGCCCAGGGGAGAGTGACAAGAACATAAACTAAGGTTAACTGAAAGCCATGGCTCACGGCCACTGCTGAGCATCACAAGAAAGCATCTTGCCCCAGTTTCCACTGAAAGCATATTACTTTCATGCTATGATAAAGCTGAAAAACCATGGACTTCTTCTAACTCAGGCACTATAGGGAAAACACATGTAAACACCTTTTGATAATTAACTATATTCCTCTAATTTATTTTTATGCAAAACTACATAGCTACTAACATAAATTGAAAGGTCATTTTTAAAAATTCTTTTTAATTTTTTTAATTTTCTCCCTATACTTTATATAAACACTGTGGTTTACAAAGTTGTTCATAATGATTTGTTATGGGCATTTAATATTTCAATACCAGTTCTACCACCATTACACCTTCCTGTAGGATAACATAGCCTCAGGTAGTTTAGGTTTATTGGGTTACTCCCATTACAGTGCTCCTATTCCTCTTTGTTTATTTGTAGCTTCTTTCTTAGTGTTCTGTTGACTTGTAAATAATGTTTTTCTCTTCTCCTTGAATCCTTTGCATAGTTTATTCAGAGCAAGTCCTTTTTGTATGGACACAGGAAGACTTAGCAAATGCTATGCTTTTGTAATCTGGGAGTCATTTGACTCTACATGATATTTTCCTCCTGAGCATCTGCTCTCTCAACCTAAGCCTCAGTTGCCCTCACTTTCTAGCACCCTCAAAATCAGGGTCCCGACGAGGGACGGGACAGACCCAGGGCAAGCGGTGAGTTGTGTGCTACCCTGGCATCGAGATGGGCCTGGCCAAAGTGCCTAATGCTTAACTATAAGTTAAGAGCTTGGTCATGGACAAATGCTGTCATGATCCAAACAGTGATAACTAGATTCGGATCCTGCTAGGGTGAGGAATGATTAATCTGGCCTGAGTGCTGTGGTCTGAGTCTGTGGCAAGATGTTGTCAGGAGAGCTGCCTTGCAAGCCTCAATGTATCTCTTGCTATGTCCATGCAAAAATAACTAGCATTCATATGTGAATAAGTTCTTGGACTAGGGAAAAGAAAAAAACCTTAAGAGTCAGGAAGGGCTTTAGAATGCCCTGCCCTCAGGAAGGGCTTTCTTATGTTGATTTTGCTACCTGGCTGGGTGTAGGCTAGAGGGCAAGGTGGGAGAGACAAGTAGGAGGAGAGATGAGAGAAGCCAGAAAGAGGCAGCAGTTGATCCAGAGAGAGGATGGAGCTGGGAGTGCGGGAGATGAGAAAGATGGAAGATTGAATAAACGGTAACTAATCAGCAACTAGCTTGGTCCTCGTTCTTCCTTTGCCTTTCCTTGACCGCTGACGGTCCCGATCCAGTCCACACGCTGCGGTTCCAGAGCACCGAATGTGGGTGGTGAGACAGAGCCGCCTGGAGAGCCCGCGAGTGCACTCGCCCCTCGGCGAGCCTTAGTTTTTTACAGCTTCCCAATCTTGGTCATTAAGAAATGACCTTCACTAGTGGAGCCAGGAGAGCCTCTTTAACGAATGGTACTGGCAAAACAGGACAGCTACATGCAAAAAAATGTGCTGAGACTGCTAGGTAACACCATGCACAAAAGTCAGATGAAAATGGATTAAAGACCTGAACATCAGAGAATCCACCAGGTATATTGAAGACAAGGTTGGCAAAACCCTTTACGGCGTCGAAGCTAAAGGTATCTTTAAAGGCCACACACCACTGGCCAACCAAGTGAAAACAGACATAAGTAAATGGGACTACTTCAACCTGAGAAGCTTCTGCACCTCAAAAGATACAGTGACAGAATACAAAGACAGTCTACAGAATGGGAACGGATATTCACCCACTACCCAACCATCTGATAAGTGGTTGATATCAAGGATTTACAAGTCACTGGTTGAACTCCACAAAAAAGAAAACATCCAACCCCATCCAAAAATGGGGCGATGAAATAAACAGAAACTTTCTTAAAGAAGAAATCTAAATGGCCAAAAGGCACATGAAAAATGCCCCTCATCACTAATCATCAGGGAGATGCATATCAAAGCAACAATGAGATACCATCTTACACCACAGAGACTGGTCCACATCTGAAAGAACAAAAGCAACTGGTGTTGGTGCAAATGTGGGGAGAAAGGGACTCTCCTTCACTGCTTGTGGGAATGCCTACTAGTTCAGCCCTTTTTGAAAACAGTATGGACGCTTCTCAAAAAATTAGAATTTGAGCTCCCATTTGACCCAACAATACCACTTCTGGGCATATAACCCTGAGATGCAAAACAGTATAGTAGAAATGACATATCTGCACTTCTATGTCCATTGCAGCACTGTTTACAATAGCCAGAATCTGGAAAAAAAAGCTGAGTGCCTGAGAACAGATGACTGGTTAAAGAAACTTTGGTGCATCTATACAATGGAATACTATGCAGCTGCTAGAAAAGATGAAGTCATGAAATTTGCATATAGGCAGATCAGCATGGAAAGTATCATGTTAAGTGAAATGAGTCACAAAGAGAGGGATAGACATAGTAAATTATACTCATTTGTGGAATATAAAGTAACAGAATGGGAGACTAACACCCAAGAACAGTAGAAATAAGTACCAGGAGGATTACTCTACAGCTCAGAAGCTGGCCTCATGCTGGGGGGAAAGGCAGCTCATATAGAGAAGGGACCACCAAGTAAAGGGTGCTAGGAGGGCCCATTCGGGATGGGAGATGCAGGCTGAAAGTAGACTATAAACCAAATATGATTGCCACTTAATACCTCTACTGCAAACCACAACACCCAAAAGGAAAGAGAGAGCAAAAGGGATGCCCTGCCACAGAGGCAGGGTGGGGTGGAGGGGACGGGGTAGGGGTGGTGGGAAGGATGCTGGGACCATTGGTGGTGGTAAATGGGCAATGGTGGAAGGATGGACACTTGCCATTGTACAACTGAAACACAAGCACTAAAGTTTTTAAGTCTGTAACTATACCTCACAGTGATTCACTATTAAAAATATTGTTAAAAAAAGATATGACCTTCACTGACTCTTACAAAATTTTTCAGCCTAACGTCTACTTTCTGGAAGGATTTGTTTACCTGAAAAAGTGTTTTCTAGTCTTTGATTTTGAATCTTTATTTGCTCTAGCTGTTCAGTGTTTCAGTTTATGGTGCATTTAGCCCTTCGATGTTAAGAGAGATTATTGTTATGTGGTTTAGTGTCACTTTTCTGCAGTAGTTTGATGCATTTGTGGGGCTTGGCTTATCTTAAAGTAGCCCATTTAATTATTCTTGTAACAATGGTTTGGAGTCTATGAAGTTCCTAAGTTGTTGTTCATCTAGGAAGTTGTGCATTGATCCTTTAAATCTAAATGAGAGACTGCCTGGATAAAGTATTCTTGCTGAGGCATTCATTTCATTGAGTTTTTTTCACTATATCCCACCACAGTCTTCGGGCCCCAGGGGTTACATCTGATAAATCTCCTGTAAATGTTAAGGATGCTCCTTTGTAAGTAATTTCCTTCTTTGATCTTGCTGCTTTCAGTCTTCTATCTCTATCTGTGGTTTTCATCATACTGATTAGAAAGTGTCTTGGAGTACTTTTATTTAGATTTCATTTAGCTGTTACCCTTTGGGCCACCTGGATCTGGGTGCATGCACTCTTAAGCTCTGGGAACTTCTCAGCAATGAAGGCTTTGACAGTTGCTTCTTCATCAAGTTATTTTCTGACCACTCTGGGACTTCAGTGAGTAATCTTATGTTGTTCCTCTTGACTTCATTTTGATGTTCTCTTCTCATCTGTTGGTTTATTCTTAGGTTCGTTTCCATTTTCTGCTGTTATCTGAAGATTCTCTGCCCTTCATACTGGAGCTCACTGATTCTGTCTTCAGCAGCTGTTACTCTTCTGCTGAGGCTTTCCAGTGAGTTTTTCATTTCACCTAACAAGTTTTTCACATCTGTCATTTCTGCTTCTATTTTCATTCGTATTTTCCTCATTTTTGCTCTCATGCCCTCTTATATTTTATCGGCAAAACATTCCATTGTTTCTTTGAGCTCCCTATGCATCCTTAACAGTCACAACCTAAATTCCTTGCCAGACAGGTCATGTAGCTCATTATTACTGGTTGGGTCATCTGGGCTAGCGACTTCACTCACTGAGCCTGGTGGGTTCCTGCATTGCTTCATCATTTTGACCGTTATAGTTTGGAGATGTTTCTTGTGTTGTTATGTGGTTAGTAACCTAGAGTTATGATGTTTTTGTATGTCTACAGTTATTTATGGCGAGGTGAAGAAATATGAGACCAGTACAGGATATATATGAAGTAACTTCTTTGATGAATGTGTTTGCATCTGCATGGTTTTGGGGTTAGATTTTAGAGGGAATCCATCACGGGCAGTTTCGGCTGTGGAAGGCTGCAGGATCCAGCTTCCAGGGTTCCCTTGAAAGGTAACTTTATGCTGAAAATAGATAAAGGACCAAAGATGATATCCTTTCGGTATCTATATCGCATCTATAATGCTCAAAAGTAGAGAGAGAGAGTATTACTATATCACTGTCACTGTCATTTCATTGTTCATCAATTTCCCAAGCGGGCACCAGTAACGTCTCCATTGTGAGACTTGTTACTGTTTTTTAGCATATCAAATACACCACAGGTAGCTTGCTAGGCTCTGCCCTGCAGGCAAGATACTCTGGGAAGCTTGATTCGCTCTCTGAGAGGGTATAGGGGGAATTTTCTGCCATGGAGGTAGGGGGAAGGTTAGAAAGAGGGGTATACTGGGGATATTGGTGGTGGAGAATGTGCACTGGTGGAAGTATGGGTGTTTAATCATTTATGGTTGAAACTCAAACATGAAAGGTTGTAAGTGTATCTCATGGTGATTCATTTTTTTTAAAAGGTGAGTTAGGTATAATAATAAACAGGAAAAGTAAAATTAGTGTTTGGCATTGATTTTGCAGGAACACATACACCCTGAAGCCGTGAGTATGGCACTACCAAACTCTCTGGACACTACGCAGATTGCATATTTAAATAACTTCTGCTTTTAATATGTTAGTATGTCTTTATGTTTTATGTGTTATTTGATATGTGAGACTCTTTGGAGTGCTCAAACTTTTCAATGAATGATAACTGTTTCTCTTTTTACACCTCTCAGGGCTAGAGTGATAGCACAGAGGTAGGGCGTTCGCCTTTCACATGGCTGACCCGTGTTCAATTCCTCCGCCCCTCTCGGAGAGCCTGGCAAGCTACCCGTGGCATATTGGATATGCCAAAAACAGTAACAATAAGTATCTCAATGAGAGTTGTTACTGGTGCCCGCTTGAACAAATCAATGAGCAATGGGATGACAGTGACAGTGACAGTGACACCTCTCAATCTAACCAAACATTTTGTCCATATGAATCTTAGGTTTTTGGACAGTGGGAGAAAGTTGATAATGGTTGCAGAATGCTTAGACAGTATGTGAAGTAACATAATTTTTTTGAAGATAGACAGAAAATAATTAAATGTTTCTACTGAAAATGGTAGTATAACCACCAAAACTTAAATTATAAAAAAAGATATAAATTTTAAAAAGTAAACAGTAGTAGAGCTAAAATGGACTCGTAAGAAATGCTAGGAACTAAGGAGATAAATGAAAGACCAGTGTATGTCTAAGAACTTGAGGAAGGTAAGGACAGGGCAAAAAATAGAGGAGGGAAGGAAAGGAGGTCGGGAGGGAAGGAGGGAGAGGGAGAGAAAAAGAAGGAAAGAAAGAGAAAATGAAATAAAGAAGAAATGAGAAAGAAAAAAATGAAGAAGAAAGGAAAAGAAAGAATAAAAAATTTATTTGAATAGTTCAAAAGTAAACAAAAATGTAAAATAAAAGGAATAAGTTAATGATGTATTTTAAAATGAGAAAGAAGGAAAGAAAGAAGGAAAAAGAGAAAGAGAGAAAGAAAGAAAGAAAGAAAGAAAGAAAGAAAGAAAGAAAGAAAGAAAGAAAGAAAGAAAGAAAGAAAGAAAGAAAGAAAGAAAGAGAGAAAGAGAGAAAGAAAGAGAGAGAGAAAGAAAGAGAGAGAGAAAGAAAGAGAGAGAGAAAGAAAGAGAAAGAAAGAAAGAAAGAAAGAAAGAAAGAAAGAAAGAAAGAAAGAAAGAAAGAAAGAAAGAAAGAAAGAAAGAAAGAAAGAAAGAAAGAAAGAAAGAAAGAAAGAAAGAAAAAAGAAAGAGAGAAAGAGAGAGAAAGAAAGAGAGAGAAAGAAAGAAAGAGAGGAAGAGAGAGAAAGAGAGAAAGAAAAGAAAGAAAGAGAAAAAGAAAGAAAGAGAGAAAGAAGGAAGGAGTGCTTGGGTAATCCAAAAACAAACAGAAAAATTAAAAGTAAAACCAATAAATTAATGAAATAGATTTTTTAATGAGAAAAATATAGATATTAATTCCACTCCATATTAATTACTCTAGCTCATTGTTATGAAAATATAACATTCAGGGGAAAAACACAGCAATCATGAAAAAGTATATGGTAACCACAGATGCAATCCTAAACAAAAGCTATATATACTTGATTGCTAAAATTGTATATCATGTCAAGGAGTATTTCTTTAAACCATTATATAGAATGTTCAAGTTAACAGGAAAAAGATTTTTCTTTCAAGTATAGGGTTTCATATAGACTGACACTTATGTCTAGAAATAAAAATTTGACTTAAATTTTGTACTCACACTCTTAAAAATATTTATATATGTAGTAAGATAAAATTGTCCCCAAGGTTTGGCTTCTAAAATCAACTGTATTAACATATCCTTCTTCTAGTAATGGGTTTCTTCAGTTATATTGAGACCTATGTTTGCAGTTGCTATATTTTCTGTTTAGAGCTTAACAGAAACATTTGTTCTATATTTTCTATGACACCAGTAACCTTGCCAGGATAAATAATTTTCAAAGCATATCTTGTGTAATAAACAAGATAAAATCTTTATATATATGGAATATATTATAATCAAGTTCTAGTTGATATCTGCCACAAAAAATATTTTATTTTTTATGGGTAATTGATTTGTAGCAGTTCTTTCTAAAGATAACTGGACAATAAATCTTTCAAGAGAATCATGTCTAGATCATAGCTTTTAAAATTCTCCTCCTTGTACCACAGCTGATGCATGCTGATTATGTGGTTGTGCTAAAACTATTTTAAAATATTCAGAAAAAAGAGAAAAGAAGAAAGGTTGAAATAAGAGTTCTTTTGTACTGTTTGAAATATTATTTATTTTTGTGAAAACATTTAATTTGACCTTATAGTCAATGGTCATATAGAATTGGTAAGGCACAATTCTACTCAGCCATCACTAGCCAGGTTTTAGCCAAATTTATATGCAAATATAAATCTAACAGACCCTTAATCACAGAGTTGGGATCTGGTTGAAGATTAAAATAATTAAGATTTTTTTCACTCTCTCTTTAAGAATTTGCCTTGCACGTGGCCAACCTGGGTTCGATTGCTCTGTCCGTCTCGGAGAGCCCAGCAAGCTACCAAGAGTATCCCACCCACACACCCACACGGCAGAGCCTGGCAAGCTACCTGTGGCGTATTGGATATGCCAAAAACAGTAACAACAAGTCTTACAATGGAGACATTACTGGTGCCTGCTTGAGCAAATCGATTAGCAAGGATGACAGTGCTACAGTGCTACAGTCCTGTTTAAGAGTATGAACATGGTCAAGAGAGGAATTTCACTGACATATATTTTCCCTTATGCAAAATTGCATGTAAATATGCTATGCTTTAAAAAAAATGGAGTGTAATGACGGTATTATTTACACTGTATATTTGGCTTAGGAGAAACTGAAGCAAAATTCTCTGCCTACTATTAACGATGAAAGTCAAGGGTTTAGAAGAATTGTAGAAATGTTTGTTTATCCAAATAAAAAAATGAGAAAAAGGGAATTAGGCAGAAAATTTTTCTAAGAAGACAACAATCATGTATCGATATATCTTTCTTTCATTATACACTTATTTACGCAGTGTCTGCTGTAGGCCATATTCTATAACAGCAGAGGACTATGAATTATCTGAAAATTCTATTTTAAACTGCTGAGGTGTACATTGTTATTCTTGTGTTGCTATGAGGAAAGTGTACTCCAAAATTTTGTGTCTTGACAAAAATTGTCAAGGTTGGCAGAGCTAAAATTCAAGCATCTATCACTTGTATGTCTCAACGGTGCTTTTTCTATAGAAACTATTATGATATCTACCCTTTACTGAGTACTTGTTTTATTGTACAGCATACTGAGATTTTACATACAAAAGGCTAAAATTTCCTAACATTTTTACCAGCTTCTCTACAAACCCAATCAGAAAAATATTATTTTAAAATTCTCTGAATGCTGTAACCCAGAAGTCATTTATAAGCAATTTGCCTGCACACTCTATTTTTAAACATTTTTTAAGCTTAACACCAACAATGAATGTGTTTGCTTGTTTTCTTTTAACAACAACCCGTGGTGCTCTGGGGATACTCCTGACTCTGCATTCAGGGTCCACTCCTGGCAAGCTCAGGGTTCCAGATGGGGTGTCTGGAATCAAACCCAGGGGTTAGCCACATGCTAGAAAAGCACCCTACCCACTGCACTACTGCTCCAGTCACAATATTTTTACTTTAAATTTACATATACAAATACATAAAAGCATACAAATACATCTATAGGTGTCTGTATATAATAATGATAAAGCATATTTTAAAATAAATAAGAATAAAGACCACACTCTAGCTACATTCAAATATTGTAGTTCCTCAAATACATTCAGAATTTCTCACCTCCACTTATTGATTACACATCCCTCTGTGCCTAAAATAACCTTCCAAACACTTGACAAAGTCCATTTATCATTCAAGATTAAGCCACTTACAGCATTTCGCTGTTTTTATACTTGCTTATGTGCCTGTCTCCTCTGACTTCACTGAGCGCTTTCTCATGAAATGAAATAAAACCGTGTTCCCGTCTCTGATACTAGCAGTGCTGGGCATGTGACATGCAAACAATTGAAAATGAAGGAAAGAATGAATAAATAAAATTCTCATAGTCTACTTTTTCTCCTATGGTTTTTCTTTAACGTTGTTTTCCTGAAAAATGAGAAAAATAGAAAAAGAAATGAAAAAACTCTAAAACTCCCTCTACCTTGTTTGGTTGGGTTAGATAAATACAGCTGTATAGAACAGAAATAGAAACCAGAATCAAAGAATTTTGCTTCTAGAAGGAACTTCAACCAATTTAAAGCTAAGGTCAATGGCAGGTTGAAGAGAGATAAAGGAGCTGGACAGAGCTAAAGGGAGAGCAAGGACAACACAAGCAATAAAAATATACTGTGAGGTGTGTGAATGGATGTGAGTGTGTGTTATAAGAGCTTCCTTAAATTGTTATCTGTATTTCCTCTAGAAAATATGTAATTAGCAGCTATTAGATAATACTTTTAATGGTATTTGCAATCTATCTTTTATAATATGGTTCCCCCATATATCAAGAGCAGTGTTTTGCTCATTAACTTCCCTCTATTATTCATTAAACTTCCTCACTACTTTATTATTATTATTATTATTATTATTATTATTATTATTATTATTATTATTGAATCACTGTGAGAACATTACAAAGCTTTCAGGTTTAAGTCTCTGTCATACAATGATCAAACACCCATCCCTTCACCAGTGCACATGTTCCACCATCAAGAACCCCAGTATACCTCCCATCCCACCCCCACCTCCCCGCCTGTGTGGCTTATGATTTTTCACTTTACTCTCTCTTTACTTTGATTATATTTAATGTCTGAACAGAAAACTCACTATTATTATTTGGAATTTTCCCCCAACAACCAGACCTGCTGAAAAGGCATCACTTGATAATTTGTTTTCTATTACTGATAATGAAGAGCACATGATTTTGGAATTCTGGTATTTTAGTATTAAGTCCAGAGAAATTTCTGCCAGAAGTCGCTGGGCTCCGAAATTGGTTTGTGTGCCCCCGGGATCCTGGTCATTCAGGGGTGGAGCCCCTCACTGTTATTTTTAACCCTGTCCTTAGCAATATGCTTCTTAGCCTCACAGAAGCTGCTTTGAATTTTATCTGGATATATGAATCAAGACCATGCACTCAGGAGGACTGGATGGTAGGCCTCATTCCACAGTGCTCAAGAAGTCATTTCAGGCTCTGTGCACGCAGCAGTGACCCCTGGCAGTATTTGGAAGACTATCCGAGGTGCCAGCGATTTGAACTCGGCTTGACTGTGGCAAGACAAGTGCCACTCTTTCTGTACACTCTCTGTTGCACGACAGGTCATGTATTCTTTGAACATAACTTTAAACACCCTGACGTAAGGTCACATGTAGCAATTTGATAATTAACTGTAAGATAAATTTCTAAAGGACCTACTTGTGAATTTGTCTATTTATTTCCTCATTTATTTATTTACTTTGGAGGGGCACATCTAGCAGTGCTTGGGACTTAGGTCTGGCTCTGAGATCATGGGTCACTCCTGACTGAGCTCAGGAGACCATAAGGGGTGGCAGAGATTGAATTAGATCAGCTGTCTGCAAAACAAGGTCCTACCTTGCTGTACTATCAACTTGATCCCAATTTGTCCTTTTTTTTAAATTTTTTAATTTTTTTTTATTGAATCACCATATGGAAAGTTACAAAGCTTTCAGGTTTAAGTCTCAGTTATACAACACCCATCTCTTCACCAGTGCACATATTCCAGCTCCAAGAATCACAGTATACCGCCCCCCCTACCCCCCACCCAGCCTGTGTAGCTGATAAAGTTCACTTTCCTTTCTCTTTACTTTGATTACATTCAATATTTCAACAAAAAACTCACTATTATTGTTTTAGAGTTTCCCTCACCAACGTCAGACCTGATGAAAAGGAAGCATTTGATAATTTATTTTCCATTGCTGAGAAGGGACAGATATGAGGCCAGCTCCAAAGGAGGCCACTCCCACTTACGTTGAGGCCACGCCCACTGCAGTGATGTGACTAGGTGCCGGACAGGAGGAAGAGAACCGGCAAGGCGGTGCTGGAGGGAGGCAAAGGGGTAGATGGGCGGTTCAAAGGCAAGGCAGGAGTCCAGTCTCCTAAGAGGAGCCGGAGTGGGGGGGGAGGTGCAGGCGCAGAGGAGATGGCAGCCCGTTTTGGCTCACTGACCTGTAGGAGGGAGCAAACTGGCAGGGCCGCACTGGACGGTGGCGAAGGGTTGGTGGGCCCAATTTGTTCTTTTAGGAAATGAACTGCGTGGGGAAAAATTCAAGACACTCCTTAGAAATACACTTTATTTTGTAATTAAGAAGCATAAACTTTCCTGGTATATCTTATTCCTCTGAGGATTAAAAAAAAGCAATAGCATTTCTCTTGTATGTTTAAGTAGATATGTATTTAGTTTAAAGAAATTCTAATTGTGTTATACTGTTAATATTAGAAGTCATTATCTTTCCAATTGCACTGTGGTGTTAAAAGAACATTTATTAAGAAAATTGGAGACACTTTTAATATTAGCAATCAGCAGAACCAAACTTTGTCTCAGTTGCAAAATTTATTACAGAGAAATTAGAATCCAAACAGATAATACAGCATGTAGAGTATTTGCCTTGCATACTGCTGACCTCAGTTCTATCTCGGACACCACAGATGGTCTCTCAAGCATAACCAGATGTGATCCCTGAACACAAATTGGATGAAACCTTGAGCATTGGACAGATATGGCCCCAAATCAATACAACAATAGTAGTAGTAATAACAATAGGACTTCAAGTATTCGCTAAAGTTATAAGGTAAGAAAGTATTACATGTTTAAATTATTCTTAATTTTGCTTTCCTTTGAAAAGACCTAATGTCACAGAAGCACAACCAAATAGGGAGGTACACTGCCTTCCCTCTTTAACTATCACAATATTTTTAAAAGGCAATATTTTAACAATAAAATATTTCCATAAAGGTTGTTTGTACTATCTTATCTAATTTATATTTATCACAAAGATCAAAGACTTATTATATTATATCTGAAAATGTGTGTTAAATTTCTGTTCATATGAAATTCTTCTAGAGTAGTTCCCTATGAAAGTGTTCATCTTTTTTTATTATTATTTTTTAAATTTGGTGATACATGAGATACACAGTTACAAAGCTGTTCATGATCAGGTTTCAGTCATACAATGATCCAACACCCGCCCTCCATCTGTGTCCATTTCCCACACCATTGACTCCAACTGCCCTCCCACCACCCCTCCTCCCCCAGCCTGCCTCTATGGCTCTATGGAAGCATTTTTTCTCTCCCTTTCCTTCTCTCCGTCTCTCTCTCTCTCTCTCTCTCTCTCTCTCTCTCCCTCTCTCTTTCTCTCTTTCTGTCTGTCTGTCTCTCTGTCTCTCTTTCTCTCTCTCTGTTTCTGGGCACTATGGTCTGCAACACAGATACTGAGAGGTTATTATGTTTGTTCCTTTACCAACTTTCAGCAAACAGTTCCTATCCAGAGTGATCATTTCCAACTAAAAAGTGATCATCTTAAAAATAACAAAAATGATTATTTATATGTAGTCATCCTATAGTACATAATAAACATAGTAATTTAATCATTAAAAAATTGATACATACACACAACACTGACTATAACTATATATTTTCATTTTTTATATTGAGGTAAATATGAATTCTAAACTATTACATTCTATAACATATTCAAAATATTTTATCTACTCTAAACTTGGTCCTATACTGTTTATTCCCTGCCAGTATTTCTCTTCTATTGACTTTCCAATGAACTTTTCTAATTTTCTAAAAAGAAAAAAATTGTCTGCAATAATAATCAGACAAATGTGCATGAAAAAAATTCAACATTTGTTTGGCTTTTAAATAAGTTTAAGATTATTTAACTTAATTTTTATTGGGGCTAGAGCGATAGCACAGTGGTTAGGGCATTCACCTTGCATGTGGCTGACCCGGGTTTGATTCCTCCGCCCCTCTCCAGGAGCCGGCAAGCTACCGAAAGTATCTGGCCCGCATGGCAGAGCCTGGCAAGCTACCCATGGCGTATTTGATATGCCAGAAACAGTAACAACAAGTCACACATGGAGACGTTACTGGTGCCTGCTTGAGCAAATCGATGAGCAATGAGATGACAGTGACAGTGACAATTTTTATTGAGGTAAGATCACTTTACAAGAGTGTAAATGTATGTTTTCGGGGTATAATGTGTCAATATTATACCCAAAATCCAAAATACCAATGAGTTTTCTCCACAGTTTGGTTGATAACCCTCCTGATCACAAGGTAATCACAGTCCTTTGGTCAGAATCAAAGAATTTGTTTTTATTGAACATTGTCTTCCCTTGCTTCATTTCTTTGTATGCCACATTTTTTCCTTGTACATCCTGGATGACTCCCCACATTTTAATCTGTGTTATAACAATAGGCAGGATTTTATGTTTTCTTGAAGCTGAGTTGTGTTCCATCATGCATATCTATCATACCTTCTTTATTCTGTCATTTGTCATTGTACACTGGGTTATTTCCTAATCTTGAATATTGAAAAAAATCAAAAATAAGATAGATCGTTTTATCCCAAAGTATGTATCCTCTAATTTGAGCACCAATTTAAATAAAACCACAAAATATCTTCAAAGGTATCAACAGACTCCAGAGAGCAAAGTAACTTTTTCTTTTATGTGACTCAAAATATATTTCTACTTAGGTGTCATTGAATTTATGAGATTTTGCACGACATTTTAGTCCTTTGAGATTTCTTATGTGACACTACCCTGGGGAAAAAAAAACTTAATTGCTATAATCTTTACAATAAATGTGAACACTGTAAGACATTTCAGAAAGAAAGATCGACTATGTGAAGATTTTCTTCCTTTTTTTCTTTCTCTAAAGTTCTGCATAGACCATTATCAAAAAACTCTCCATTAATGTCAGGAGAAACTTGATGTAACAATCAGGACAAATTTGTGAGCAATGAGTTCGTGTTAAATCAGCGAGTTATGATCCTGGGAATCCTATGTAAAAGAAGCAAGAGAGCTATCTCAAATTAGCATTTCTTACAAATTTCTTGCTTTTATACCTAGATGACTTTGTATTATGATATTTTATGTTTTGTTCATTTTATTCCCATGTCCATGGTATATATACTTTTGTTCCTTGCCCCCTTATTCACTTATCCATTAATCCTTTCTCATTGTTGATAATGAAAAGTGAAATAATAAGAAAAAGAAAACCAACCCATTAAACACAAAGCAAAGAAGAGAAGTGTCAAGACTTTTGAATTAATTGAACATTTATGAATCACCTGGAATCTAAAACAATGTGTTTCAATTTTTTTCTTAGAAATAAGAAGTCTAAATGAGGATTGGCTATAAAATAAAATAAATCGATAGCAGAAAGTAATTTGGGACAATCAAGATCATGTTAAATAAGAGACCACTTCTCAGTGGCCAATGATTTAAAGAAAATCTCACAGAAAGCTATGAGATGCAAAAAAAAGCAGTGAATAGAGAAAAACTTTCGCCTATAACCACTTACATTTTTAAACAAATAACAATACTAAATTAAAAATAGTAGTTCTAGTTGATTTATAGCATTGCTTTATTTTCTATTGAATTGTCTGATTATTCTATCCATTATTGAAGAGTTAAGACTTTGTCTCCTATTAATGAAAAAAATTATCTCATAAACGTTTTCAGATATTACTTAATTTATATTAGGGATATATAATTTTGTCATATATATTTTCATTAATTGTATATTCTTAATGAGCTAATTCAATATCATAATAAAATCTGTCTGGAAAAATTGACTGGCATCTTGCACTGGTTTTAACATATTTGGAAATGTTCTTGTATTAGTAATTCTTTAACGTAGAATATGAAATATATTTTAGAGGTATTTAACCACAACCTCATTCAAACCTAAAAGACTAAATATATTAACTTTCAGTAAGCCAAAGTTTATGAGAACAATTTCTGAGCTTTCATCCTCTAGAAGTCCTGCTCATGAAAAAGTAAAATGCCCTCACTGGTGACATTTAATCCTGAAAAGATGGCAACATTTTCACCAGAAAAAACAAGAGAAAAAAAAACAATTAATCAAATATACCTCGATCTTTGATAACGTAAACTCAAAAGTTGTTAAATATAGCCAACTACATTTCTGGAAGGTCAATATTTTATTATTTAGCAGATAAACACCAGTTGTTTTATATTTATATTTCTGCCAACTTTTTAAAACTTAAAGAAAATATAGAAAAAAACACTATTAAACATTTGAGTCAAGCACAGGACAAGGTAAAGTGATGAGATTTCTATTTTTTCTTTTTTAGCTTTTTGGATCACACCCGGCAATGCATTGGGGTTACTTCTGTCTCTGCACTCAGAAATCACTCCTGGCTGTGTTCGGGAGACCATGTGGGATGCCAGGGATCAAACCTGGGTCGACCGAGTGCAAGGCAAATGCTTTGCCCACTGTACTATCACTCCAGCTCCCAATTTCATCTTATTAGATGCATTAATTGGTCTTTTGCATTTTTTTTTAAATCGTACTGAAGAAACATTGGTTAACAAGACTAAAAATAGTATATATTCAATGGGTAATAACAGCCATACCATGTCCACTGACAAAATGCCAATATTCCTATACCCCACATCCTTGCAAATTCCACCCTAATTAATGAATTGTTTGATATACAAATCTGCAGAAAATTTTGGAGAAATGAGCTAGTAATGTGAAAAAATTAAACCAACCAGTTTGATTTCAAGCAGGCTTGCAAAATGTACACACAAAAGCCTAAAAGGAAAAGCAAAAGAACTGTGGAGGAAGTATCAGCGTAAAGGGATTCTTCACTCTGGCTTACCAGTGAGTGCACCATGATCAGAAAGACATTCTCTATAGTAGAATGAACAAAGGCTGTTTTATGATAAAATTTGCATAGATGCAAGCTAAAACTTCTCCCCTTGCCCTAAAATCTCAGTAAAATCTATTAAGTGTCCAGACTGATTTGTCTGAGTAGTTTGTGAAAAATTAAAAAAAAAAAGAAAAGAATTTAGTTACAGGTCAAAGTCAATGTGACATGAATAGATGGCGATAAAAATGATAATTAGAACTCAATGTAAGAAGGAAACATGAGGTCTTAACCTCCAAGAAACATGCAGAAACTCATAGCCTGCACAATGTATGGGGTAGGCATTCTTGATTTTTATTTAAATTTTGACAAACTGTGTGAATTAAGCTGAATATGATTTACCCACAACTAGAGAATTACATTTAAACAGAGGAGGAAATATGAATTTTAAAAGAAATCTGAAGAAATAGTTGTTGACTCATCACTTTCTTTGAAGGCTGTATTTCCTAAATCAAGAGCATTAACTAATAAGCCGCTGACTATCTTTGTCTGCTCAGTGCTTTGAAGAAAATGTTCAGTTTTTCCGGACCTGAATCAGAAAGGTTTCAGAAAAAAAAATATAACCTGAAATATTTTCGCAGGTCTTAAAAACATTTGGACTTTTCATTAAAGTAGGAAACATGAGCTCTTTGTATGAGAGATTGAGAGCCCAATTTCCATGGCAATGCAACGCTTAGGGTTACAAAGCCTGTTAGTTGTCAAGAACTCTGAGCTAACACATCCCAGGTAAGAAAGTAGATATTACAGGTTGCCATAGAAAACTACCCCATAAAATGTAAAGGTGTCTGAAGCATGCCTTTTGCTGAAGTTGTCATTACTGCTTTCCTTTATTAGGATTCTAAAAAACCAGGTCAATATTAGAAAATTGGACACAAGCCCAATCAGGATATTTGTTAGCAGCTTAACTGTGCCAGAACTTGAATTTCAATTCCTCACATTTAGCAGACAGAATAGACTTCTGTTTCCAATAAGCTCTTGACAAAAAGAATCTATGAAAGCTCTGTGTTTGCAGAAGTTCATGCACTGTGAGGAAAAGAATGAGAAAATATCTAATAAATTGCAGAGACCCCGTTCATGCTCAGCACACACATTTTCATTAAGTTGCTTGGATGAAACAGGAATACAAAAAGTTGCACAAATTTCAGAAACCTGATAAAAAAAATACTGTCGATACAACAGCTAATTTTCAGGTACTTCTTATGTTTCCAATGTACTGGTTTTTCCTATCCTGTCAGTTAATATATGTATTATTAATGAAACTACTCATTTCAGTGAGCAAAGACACCCTGAAATGTCTGTGCTTTATCTAGACTGGTCATATCTCAATGGATAGCAATTTGAGACCCAAAGGAGAGGCATCGCAAGCTCATATTTTTAGGACGCTTGTTACTCTTTGCAACAAAAGATGAAAGACTTACCTGCTAACAAAGCCCTGATGGAATATTGATTTACTGTTAGAGCACAAAATAATATTTTATTCATTATTCTTGTTTGTTTTATGTAGCTTTTAGCTCTCATATTTCAACATTTGCAAAGACAATAGATGTTCATAAACTTCGCCCTGTACATGGAATATGTAACCGAAATGCCTTCTGGATTGTGCAGTCTGCTTTATAATCATCAAACTCATTTATCCAAGTTTAACTCATTTACACTTAATATATAGAAGAAAATGTGAGCTTCATTTTGAGTGACAAGAATCGAGACATCATCCATTTATTTTCTCCGTTTCAACAGACTGAAATACTACTGGAGAGATGATAGATGATACACTGAGTAGGATGCCTGCCTTGCATATCAGACCTGAGTTCAATGCCTTGCACCGGCTATGCTCTCCTGAACAGAGCCAAGAGGGATCCTTGACCACAGAGCTAGGAGTAAACATTGAGCAACACCAGTTGTAGCTTCTCCCCCCAAAAGAAATAATAAATACTTAGATATTTATAAATTAAAATGCCATTAATATATGT
Organism: Sorex araneus; assembly: GCF_027595985.1. NCBI lineage: Eukaryota > Metazoa > Chordata > Mammalia > Eulipotyphla > Soricidae > Sorex > Sorex araneus. The sequence continues at coordinate 185,251,104 of NC_073306.1, read as the reverse complement.
CCTCTTCTGAATTTCATAAGAAAAGATGTCAGCGCATGGGACTCGAGCACTGTGGCCGAGAGTCATTCCTCTGGCCGGATAACAAGGGAAGGATGAAGGGCAGGGGAATGGAGAAACAGGGCCCCAGGCTGGTCATTAGTCAGGTTATTTCTCTCTCTTCTCCAACATAGTCCAATCTCTCCCTTACAGCACAATCGTAGTCATAGTTTTGGTCACATCCCCAGTCATCACAGTTCCCTTACCCTAGTCCTCATAGTCCTCGACTTCCTCCTAGCCATCGTCTAGTCTCATCTTGTCATCATCTAGTCCCCTCTTACCCCTTACAGCATAGTTATATAGAAACCATGAAGAGTGGGGATACACATAGACGATGATGGACATTGTCATAACAAGAAATAGAGGCAAAGCACCTCCTTCAGGGGAAGTTCTAGGGGAAAAACTTAAGGACAAAAATCCCATCTGAGGGTTCAGCACTCCAGATTACTAGGAGATCCTCTCAAGGGTGAGATTCCACTAGGGTGCATTGCTTTCTCCTTTCCTCAGCTAGTAATCCATTTTAACAATCATAGTAAATTTATTTCTTACTCATAATTCTAGTCATTTTATATGAACACAGTAAGATGTTAAGATATTAATATTAAGATTAATATCAATATTAATCTTAGTAAGATATTAATATTAAGAATTAATATAAATCTTAAGATTAATATTAAGATTTTCCTGGTGACATCTCATTATATATCCCAGACCACAGTCCTCAGGCCGGGTTAGTCTTTCCTAACCTCAGCACGGTCCTTATTCAGTTACTTCTTTTTGGATCGTGACAGAGTTTGTTCCATGACCATGCTCTTAATTTATTATACTTACGGTGTTTAGCTTGTCCCCTGTCGATGCCAGGGTAGCTTACAGCTTGCCTTGGGTCTATACCGTCCCTTCGTTGGGAACCTTTTTTAGGGGGTGTTAGGAAGTAAGGGCAACTGAGGCTTAAGTCAAGTAAATATGGATGCCCAGGAGTAAATATTATTTTGGAGTCAATTAACTCCCCCGGTACAAAGCATAGCATGAACTATTTTCCTGTGTCTATACAAAAAGAACATTGCTAAACCATGCAAATGACCTAAAGGAAAGAGAAAAGCAATTTAGGATTATTAGTGCTTTATGAAATTGGGTGTGCCTCAGGAGCACTGTTTGTGGGAGTAGCTCAATAAACCTAAGCTCCCTGTGGGAGAAGCAAGAACAACCCAATGTTATCCAACATTCCCCCATTGGCATTCAACCAAAACTCAATGTTTAATATATACAAAGCAATAATCAAGGAATTGTTCTAGTCTATGTACATTATTATTATATGTCTACATAAATTAAATTTTATTGATTAATTAAAATAAACTCAAGTTTTGTTTTGCTTTTCTGGTTTCGGGCTATATCAGGAGGGGCTCAGGGCTGACTCCTAGCCCTGTACTCAGGGATCACTGCTGGTGGTGCTCAGGGGACCATATGCGGTGCCAGGGATCAAACCTCAGTTGGTCACAAGCAAAGCAAATGCCTGACTTGTGATACTATCTCTTTGGTTTCTAAATTCAGAATTTCCTAGACATATATATATATATATATAGATAGATAGATTTAGTAAGTTCTAAGGCTTATAAAACACACTGAACATTTTTATTTCTTTGTAAATAGTATTCTTTGGAAGTTTTTGCTCATGTTCTTAAAGGTCTAGAAGCAACAATGAGATATTAGTCACAGTCACAGTCATCCCATTGCTCATTGATTTGCTTGAGTGGGCACTAGTAACGTTTCATTGTGAGACTTATTGTTACCGTTTTTGGCACATCGAATACACCACGGATAGCTTGCCAGGCTCTGCTGTACGGGGGTGATACTCTAGGCAGCTTGCCGGGCTCCCCGAGAGAGACGGAGGAATCGAACACAGGTTGGCTGCTCGCAAGGTGAATGCCCTACCGCTGTGCTATCACTCCATCCCAGTGAGGTACTATTCCAATTAAAGTTGATTGCCCATTTAGTTAGATTTGAAAAGACATAATTATTTACTTAAGATTCCATAGCAAAATACCACAGACCAGGTGGCTTAGATAAAATTAATTTACTGTTTTTATAATTCTGGTAGTTGGATCCTCATTTTGTTGTTGTTGGCAGAATTTATTCCTTCTGAGACCACTGTCTGTGGCTTATGAATTAGTATTCTACCTATATTTCATGTTGTTTTCCCTCTATACATTTAAGAATTTTTTCTGTTATGTCGAAAACAAATCTTGTGTTAGGACCCACAATAACAGACTCATTTTAAACTTCTTTATGTTCATTGCCTTTAAACATAGACAAGTTCAGTACTTATACTGTATTTAGATTTGTGTATACTGTACATTCTGTTAAGTACTAGGGATTAGCTTTCAACATATCAAATTGGGGTAAGGAAAAAAATTATATCATAAAAAAGAAAATCATGGAGCAGTCATGTCACTCAGCAGTAGAGCACTTGCCTTGTATGTGTGAGGTCCTGGGTTTGATCCCCGCCACAGGCATAAGACAGAGGGGAAAAGAATAATATCAAAGCAGTGTGACCTTCACTCAAAAGAACATGAAACTTTTCAAAGAATTGTGCCTGAGAAGTCGAAAACAGGGCTTCTTTTCAAGAATAAATGGTTTCTTTTGATATTTTACCCACCTAAACTGCACTGGAGTGAAGAAAGATTTTTCACCTTCACCCCGTTTCAAGTGAGAAAGCCTTTTAAAGAACTATTAATAGGATTTGGCATATATTCCATTAAGTTTGGTGTAACATAAGGAACCAGTTTTTGACTGATGTTAGAGAAACAGAATGTCGAAAGCTGCCACTTTTGTAAAGATCATGAGTATGTCAACTTGTCTGAGTCAAGGGTTTCCAGATCCTCAGTCAAACATTTTTTTCTGGGGACATCTGGGAGGCTACTCTTGGATGAGATTGCTAGCCAAATAGGTAGATTGTGTGAAGCATTCCAAAGGGGAGTGCCTCTCAATTCTCATCCAGCCAGTTGAAGGTCTGGATTGATCATACTGACAGTCCAACCTCTCAGGTACATAGACAGTTGACTTCCAAGTGAATTTTTGCTTTCCTTGAGTCTCAGTGCAACCAGTACTGAATTTACACCATCTGGTCTTCTGGTTCCTACGTCTCTGGACTCATCTGAAACTAGAGAATTTTTTATTTTGACTTTATGACAATAAATTTTGGAATTTCTCACCTTCTGACTTTTTTTGAGCTAGTTCTTTACAAATTGACATCTCTAAGTGACATAGAAATATTATAAATATATTATATATAAAAATATGCATATCATATTTAAGGAACAGAAGATATTATTTTATATTTCTATATACTAGACTTATTATAGGCATGGAATGTGTCCTGTTATGAGTTTCTCTGGAGAATTCTAACAAAAATAAAACTGTTGTGGGATAAGAAAATTGGATACAAGCTATACTTCCACTGATAATGGACTGGAGGAATATTTTTACTGTCTGGGAGTGAATGGAAAACTCTGAGGGTTGCTTCCAGAGTCTAGAGAAAGATCTAGTGGTTTGGTTGTACCAGGACATTAATAGAAAAACTTAGTTTTCCTTTATGATTTCACTCACTTGGACTGGAGCAATAGCACAGTGGGTAGGGAACTTGCCTTGCGTGCAGCCAACCCAGGTTCGATTCCTCTGATCCTCTTGGAAAGCCTGGCAAGCTACCAAGAGTATCTCGACAGCACAGTAGAGCCTAGCAAGGTACCCATGGCATATTCAATATGCCAAAAACAGTAACAACAATATCACAACGGAGACGTTATTGGTGCCCACTCGAGCAAATCGATGAGCAATGGGATGACAGTGATGACAGTGATACATTGATATGATTTCACTCGATTTAATGTAACTATTAAAAGTCATGAGGTTCTGCGCCTAAAGACTTTGATTCCAAAGATGTAACACATTCGGGCATCCAGCGCAGCATCCGATAGCGATGCACTGGGACACCGAACTGGGCTACAAATCTGTGCTGCCGGGGGTGGATTTTTTTTTCCTCCCCACCCTGTGTTCCTGCACGGAAAGCGGCGGGCTGGCAGCACCCATGTGGCAGGCGCCATCATCTGTGACTCCAAACCCACAGGTATTCGGTTTTTACTTTTGGGACTCCCAGGAACTCATGGGAAGGGGGTGTAACCAGCACGCCCTCGGCCCAGATAAATCCAGAGCCGCTGAGCGCGAATCGGACACTCTGTGCCTAAAGACTTTGAATTCAGAGACTTCTTACAGCAATGCACTGGGACTGTGAGCTGGGCTATGTAATTTCTGGCAGAATTTTCCCTGGACTTTATACAGAAATCCAAAACTGACTTAACATTTATAATTGTCAGCAATGTGAAACGGTTCCATTTGAACAGGTCTGACTTGGGGGGGGGAAACTCCAAATAATAACAGTAAGTTTTTGTTGAAATATTGAAGGTTTTTAATGTAGCAGCCACCTCTGGACTGTGAACTAAGCAAAAGCCCCACGCTGGCCGACGCGGCATGGCGTACACCATACTATGAGGCGCAGAAAGGGGGATTAGGGGGAAAAAGAAAAAAAAAGGGAAAAGGAAAAAGGAAAAAAAAAAAGAGAGAGAGAGAGAGTTATGTACTTGTAGCAGTGGGGCTACATATCTCTTCATTTCCAGCAATGAAAACCTAATTATCAAATGTAGTAGGTCTGTCTCTCTTGGTTGGAAACTCCAACAACTATAGTGAGTTTTGTGTTGAATTATGGAATGTAATCAAGGTAAAGAAAAAATGAAGTGAAATTCATTAGTTATACAGTAGGGGGTAGGGGGTGGGGGCGGGGGGTATACTGGGGTTTCTGGTGGTGGAATATGGGCACTGGTGAAGGGATGGGTGTTTTAATATTGTATAACTGACATATAAACCTGAGAACTTTGTAACTTTCCACATGGTGATTTAATAAAAATTTAAAAAAAAAAGAAAAAAAAGAACTGAGTAGGGCCAGAGTGACAGCACAATGGGTAAGGTGTTTGCCTTGCATGCAGCCAACCCTGATTCAATCCCAGTATCCCATGGTCCCCCAAGCACCACCAGGAGTAATTCCTGAGTGCAGAGCCAGGAGTAACCCCTAAGCATCGCTGGGTGTGACCCAACAAGTAAAAAAGAAAACAAAACTGAGTGACTGAGTGGTGAGTACGGTTTCTTTTTTTATTTTTTGGGGGGGGGGGGCGGCTTCTTTGTGCGAAACACACACTTCAGGCTATTAAATTATTTCTTTAGTCTCCCCCCCCAAAAAAAAGTCATGAGGTTGACAAGTGGACAGAAATAAAATATGTTAATATATCCCACTGAATGATAAGTATCTTATTTCTCAAACACTTTAATTCAATTTTAATAATATTTAAATTATGCCTACTATATATTAAATATTGTGTTTAGTTTTTAGTAGTAAAATAAAATTTACAGCTGGAATGATAGTACAGAGGATAGAGCATTTGCTTTGCATATCTTCAGCAGCCAATATGGTCCCCTGAGCCCACAAGGAGTTATCCTTGAGTGCTGGGTCAGGAGTAAGCCATGAGCACTGTCAGTTGTGGCCCCAAAGCAAAAATAAATTTTAAATTCATACTCTACAAAGTTATAGGCTAATGTGTAAATGAAATATATGAAATGCAACTCACAGAAAAAATGGTAAAATACCTACAGTATCCCTCCTAGAATTTTCTGTATTTTTATTATTAGTGAAACTTGCCTTAAAGTTGATCTGGAATAGATTAATGAAAAACTACACCATTAAAAGTTTATTTACTATCTTTTTGACAAGGCAGAAACTATTAGTCAGTGACTCTATGCTTAGCTGAGGACATATATGGGTATTTGGAAATATACTTCAGAAATATAGGTAACATAATTGCTACATACAAGAATGTAGAATTAAGTGTGAAGGATTAGAAACAGGATTGAAAGATGTGACAGCCTAGCAAAGTAGATATGAGAGGAGAGAGTGGTAGTTTTGTTTTGTTTGTTTAGTGTTTTGGTTTCAGAGCCAGCAGTGCTCAGAATTAATTCCTAGCTCTGGGCTCAGAAATCACTTCTGGCAGTGCTCAGGGGACCATATGTGATATCAGAGATATACCTAGGTAAGTCACATGTAAGGAAGATACCTTACGTACCATCTCTATGGACCCTAAGGTAGTTTGGGGCCCTAAAGAAGGAAACAGAGACAATGCAGGTAATGGACAAAATCATCAGGAGCAATAGCTGGAATCAGATGACTGGCTAAGGAAGGCAACAATGCAGACTTCTAAAAGAATACATAAAATCCCTAAAAATGCATGAAAACTTTACAGGAACATTTGACAGTATATGGGATGAATGCAGTCCCCAAATATTTTACATGAGTCTGAAATAAAAAGTAATCCAGGATACTAGAAACATTAGCCATTTTAGATTGTCATATAATTGCTGAGCTATAGGTTCAAAGATGTGGTGGCGTGAGCACAATGCTTCCAGTCAAAAGCTGAATGAAAGGTAAGAGAATAGCTATTTGAACACTATAGAAAGCCAAGTAAAATGTGATATATTGCGAATAAAAACTGAAACATTGAAAAGTAATCTGAGAAAGCAGGTTAAACTAAAAGAAATCCTGTCTTCCTTATTTTAATTTCTGTCCTTTGAGGGAAGGAACAATAATAGAGGAAAGAAACCTATCTTCCAATTGTCATCTGAATATCCCAAGACTCAGTTCCACCTCTGAGCCATGCCTCTGTGGATAGACAAAACCAGGGGGCAAAGGGCTAGACAACTTAATTGAGATCTAAATCACCACCATGCAGACCTCACACTACCACTGAAAACAATACATTTATACACCAAGCATAGCAAAGAGCCGAGAAATTCAGCCATTACCTAAGAAGGCATCAGAACTTTGGACCTAAGCCTAACTGCATTAATATGGTTTTTACTAAACTAAACATATCAACATTCTGCAAACAATGTTAAACCTATGGTTTACAGAACTTAACACTCAAAACGTTAAGGAATCAGTTCAAAATGAACCATCATATTAAAATCAGAAAAATGTGCAAATTTTTAAGTGGAAAGATTATTGGTAAATTCTAACTTTGAGTCCCAAACATGGTACAATTTTTTTCAACACAAATTTAAAATATTTATTTATTGTTGCTACACTCAGGAGGTAAATTAAAGGCCCTTGAGTGGAATGAATAGTAAAGCATTCTCAGTAGACAACTAGATTTTATAGCAAAGATGCAGTAGTATTATGAGCAATACACACACACACACACACACACACGCACATATATATATATGTATATATATATATATATATATATAAAATCTAAGGTTAAAAACAAAAAAAACCCTTCATTGGGTTGACTAAATAGTAGAATAGAAAGAAGAGAATCAATGAATTTGAAGGTGGAAATAGAAATAACAAATATAGGAAACAGAGAGAAAATACTCAAAGTATATGTTAGCAGGTCCTTAGGGAGACATGAAAAAATATCAAAATACCTACCATAGGTAAATTGAAGTATCAGGGGAAGAGAAAGTATTAGATAAATAATTATGACAATTCCAATTTTAAAAATGTTGCTGAAGATATAAATCTAAGTGTGCATTAAGCAGCATTAAACACAAAGAAAATCACATAAAAAAACATAAATGCAACCAAACCATCTAATATTATAGAAAAAATAACTGATATATTCAGGAACTAATTCATTTCACTTCCTGGAAAGGGAAGTGGAAAAAGGGAGGATGGCTAAAGGGCACAGATAAAGAGAAATGTTTGTTATCGTGATGATTTCTTAATTGTATATTTATGTATATTTACACATTGCATATGTGTATGCCTACACTCATATGTGTCCATGCATGCATGTGCCTGTGTATAGAAGTGAACAGATGATTTTGTATATTTTAAATAAACAGTCAGTTCCCATTATTCACAGTAATTTTGTTCTACAAAGTCAGCACACACACTGAATTAAAGAATATCCAAATATCCTCCTGGGGAAATATCACGTTAGATTCCTATTAAGTTTCTGATTACCACATTTTATCAAACAAAATAACACTTTCATTGAATAGTCCTGTTTGACACATCTTTGCATAATAAGCTTGATTATTAGCACTAATACCCTACTCTTCACATAACCCTCCTCTGCCTAATATTTAAGTTCATATTCTATAAATGCTATGCTTGTTCAAAATTCCAGTAAGTCCAGTCACAACCCAAATGCCAGACTAACTCTCAGCTCTATACTAACTTCCTGTTTCAAATTCTTTCTTAATAAGTCACTTATGTAACTCCTTGTTTTCCACTCGCCTCTTTCTTAAAAAGCTTGCAGGTTTTTCCATCACTTTGCAGTTTTACAAACCCCTAAGACTGGAAATTCCCCATGTGACAAAACACTAAAATTTCGTACCACTATAATTATCATATTTAAGTATTTTCACACGTGATAGTGATTTTTGAAACATACCACCCAGTCAGCAACATAAACACTTTAGCATATGGCTAATTACTGAACAATATAAAATTACATTTTTATGGCTTTCACTTTCAAAATGATACTGCCCACATATATATTTTAAAAATATTTCATAAATCTATAAATATAGTCATCTATCCAAATTTTTCATAACATTATAGAAATTATTTTAGTACTTTCTGGAGTATCCTTGCTCAGCTATAAATGAATCTTTTCATCTTCTGGATGTCATATTGTTAATTTTTTTTAATTTGAGCACCATAATTTACAATATATTCCATGGTAGGGTTTCATGAATATGATGTTCTAACACCACATACTCTATCAGTGTCCCTGTCCCTCCACCATTATTTCTGGGTCTCCTCCTGCCCCATCTACCCCATCCTTTGCTTTCAGTATTCTCAGTTCTGTTGACCAGCTCTCAGATTCTGTTGCCTTTGGTCATTCCTTATTCCCATAGTTTGCTTCTGAACTTGGAGCCAGAAGCACTACAACTCACACCTGAACAAAGCTTACCTACATTATGTATTTTGTTAGTAATGCGCATCATAGCCTGCTCACACTTTGGAACACTATATAGCACTTTGCCATAGACTTAAGAGACCACTTTGAAAAGTAAAACAAACACGATGTGCTCAATCCTGCATAGACTACCAAAAGGACATTTTACCTATGTTAAAATCACAAGAGAACAGAAAAAAAGTTGGTGTTTTATATATATATGCATTTCTGCAAAAGTAGCAGAAAATTGATATGGGTTTTCAATTATATTTTATCAACTAGGTGAATTAATAAATATGAGATATGAAGATTAAAATCAAATATATATTCATTTGCTATGTCCTACCTATATATCAATAGAATTGAGAAGAAAGATATTGGTTCAAGTTCAAATGAACAGAGGGAGAAATTTTAGTAACTGTTGGACAAGTTCTCCATGGAGGTTTATAATAAATAGCCAATAAAATAGTCTCAGGAAATACACGGTGACCTCTGCCCATTCCATATGTGCCATCTATAGAATGAAACTACGCCTGATAAGGAATAGTAGCCTGGGCTGCTGGAGAGGTGGCATTGATACTTTATTCTCAACAAACCCATACTTTAAGAACAAAGTATGTGAGGGAAAATGGGGATGATCGCAACCATTCTCCAGTAGAGATTGTACATGTCTTTGTTTCTCCTATAAAAGCTTTATATACATCTACTCATTCCAAGTTTCTAACAGCTACAGTGACCTGAAAGTAGCTGGTTCATTTTTCTGCTATAAAATTAGCACATTTAGGGTGTCACTAAAATAACTTTTGTGCAGGCAATTTAGAGACTACATCTTACCTAGTTCAAAGGCATATTTCTCTTCAAGTTTTGTCAGCTTACAAGCCACCAAATGCTTAATTTTTTTTCTAGGTTCTTCCTACAAACAATCAATATTGTCAATTATTTCTTAAATGCATCACTGGCCAAGTATTGTTGCCAAGGTATGCATTTCAACATTCTCTGCCCATACTTAATCTTAAATTATTCCTTAAAATCCTTTTTCTTGATTGTATTTGTCAAATGTAAATTTCATCAACTGGTGAACTGTTTTACTCTATGATTTTAATTGCTTAATTGATGTAATGTTCACTGGCTTTTGTTTTGTTTTGGGGGAGGATCAAACCCAGAGGTGCATAGGGCCTACTCCTGGCCCTGAGCTCAGCAATCACTCCTACTAGGGACTGAGGGGTCTCATGAGGTGCCCAAGATTAAACCATGGTCAGCCGCATGCAAGACAAGTGCCCTATCTACTGTAGTATCTCTCTAGTCTCTGATGTGGTATGTTTAAAGTGTGCCAAATTTAACACCTTGTAACCTGAATTTCAGAAAATAAACATTTTCTGTCTCTAATAAACTAACAAACTAAATATTTAATCATCATCATCATTATCCCATTGATTGTTGATTTTCTTGAGCAGTCTCAGGAACATCTCTGTTCATTGTAGTCCTGAGATTTTAGAAGCCTCTCTTTACCCATCCTTCCCAACGATGCCACATTGGAGACTCTTTCAGGGTCAGGGGAATGAGACCTATCATTGTTACTGGTATTGGCATATGTATATGCCACTGGGAGATTGCCAGGCTGTCCCATGCAGGCAGGAAACTCGGTAGCTTGCCAGTTTCTCCGAGAGGGAGAACTAGGCTATAAGATGTCTTCTGGGAGCTTGGTTTTATAGTCTCTGGATGTTGGCCATTGATTTGATTACACCGAACGGGGGGGGGGGGGGAGAGGCAGTTTCTGGTGTGACTGCCTCACTACTGGAAGGTGGGGGATCTGGGCAGAAGAGCCCCAGTCCCGATATGAGCAGGCTTGGAGGTCTCAGCCCCGGGTCCCGCACACCTGGGTTCCTCTGCCCTTTCCTTCATGCATGAGGCTCATCCAAACGTGTGGAGAGGGGCTTTGAGCATGGCTGTGGCTTCCAGAGGTCTTTGGCTGCTGGGGCTCTGTTCAGGGCAGGGAAGGAAATTCAACCCACTCCCTCTGAGGGGCCCAGTGAAGACAACCAGGCACGAGGGCAAGAGACTCTGCATCACTCTCTTTCGGAGCCCCTTGGAGGGGCTGGGTTTAGTTTCCCTCCCTACCCCGAGCAGAACCCCCAAAGCTGAAGACCTCTGAAACCCAGCCACAGCCATGCTCAAGGCCCCTCTCCACATGTTCTGAGGAGCCTCGTGCATGAAAGAATTGACAGAGGAACCCAGGTATGCAGGACCCGGGGCCGAGATCACCAAGCCTGCTCAGATAGGGACAAGACCTCTTCCACCCGGATCCTCCACTATCCAATAGCTAGGCGATCACATCCAGAAACTGCCCCCTGGTGCTGTGTAATCCTATCAACAGCCAACATCCAGAGACTATAAATATTTAATACTATTTTTTTAATTTGAATGTCTTAGCAACTGTACTACTCTCCTTTTTATTTCCTCTATTTCCTCTGCTGTTTTTCTCTAGCTATAGTTCTTCCTTTATCCCTTCTTCTTTCTGTTTTTCTTCATTGATTATTTTCATTTTTTACCTTAAATTCACGTCTATTTTCCCTGTCTTTGAGGTGGCATGATATGTAATACTGTTAATGATGGAGTTTCATGGGTACATCACATTCGCATCACACCCACCACAAGTGTGTCCACTTCTACTACATAATCTCTAAGTTTTGTCACTTCACATAGACTTATTTTTAATTTTCTCCTTTATTCATGAAGGATAACATGAAGAATAATATAACATAGATGTTTAGCATTTGTTCTCCAGAACCAGATCTCTCAGGTTTGAATAATGGCTTTGTCTTTTATTAGCAATAATTTTGGTAAATTACTTAAATTTTAAAGACTTCAGTGCTCTCCTGGTGATAATAACATTCTCATTTTTCAGTTTTTGTTAGTATTAAATGTTATTTTTCATCCTTGAAAACTGCTTATACAAGTTCCCATAAGGTCCAGAAAGACAGTACAAAGGTTCAGGTCCTTGTCTTTCATGCTGTTAAGCCTGGTTCGATTTACCAGCACTGCATGGTCCCCTGAACAGTGCTTGAAGCAGCACTCAAGCACAGAACCAGGAATAACCCCAAGCATAGAGCTGGAAGTAGCCTCTTACCTGTGTCCCCACCGTCCCTCTTCTAAAGTACACATAAGCATAACTGACTCAATAACTCTGTTAAAGACACTCAATAGCAAGCATAAGAATACAGATATTATCTATACTCTTACTAAGAGGAATGAGCTGTAGGGACAGAATAAGTAAAGAATTGAAATAAATGAGTTAGAGCTGAACATTGTCAGATTTAGAACATAAAAACACTTCTTTTCAACTGGACCTTGTATGGTCTGACTGGTTATATTGCTGATCATACAGCAATGACTCAAGTGGAAAGAAAAGGAAGATGAAATAATTATTTAAAGAAAAATTTTATTAATATGAACAAGCTTGGCTCTCTAAGCATTTGTGTAGTGTTTCTACTGTGACATATTATGTCCCATCTAAAAATGACTTCAAAAACGTCAACATTTTACACTGGGGATTCATTTCAAGATAAGGGATGGCCTATTCTCGTATAGGAAGTAATAAGATTAATAGGGGTCTTCTGAGAAGACTGAGGACTTTGTGGTCGCAGGGATACAGTAAGGGAGAATGATAGAGCTGGAAGACAGAAGCCTCATATTAAAGGAGGAACTTGCCAGTGAGTTTAGGCATGAGGGAGTATATAGTCAGCATAGTTTTAAAACAAGAACCTGTTATATAACAGTTTGAATAATGTAGAGACAGTGTCAAGCTCACAATGAGAAAAGGCAGTGAATCTCTCTGAAGTAGTATGTACACACATATTATATTACAGCTGTATGATATTACTGTGAAACTCTGGAAAGAGGTGTGTATAAGTAAATGAGCCACATTTCCCTGTGTATAAAAATGTTTAAAATAGTTTCATCTTGAAATCATATCCTCTACTTCAGAGATCTATCACTAATATTTCTAATAATCTGTAGCACTTCGTTAAAATTTTCTTGCAAGTTCACTATGCCGCTGAGGTTTTCTCCCTGATAACAGTCAAAGTACCACGAAGGTTTATGTTGAAGTGTGAACTCTAAGTTACACAAAAAAGTATTCCTTGGTTAGGATATTTTTGTTCCAGTTCTGAATTTAAAGTTAGCTTTCAGAAGAAGCTACTGTCTTATCATCTATTTTTCAATAAACCTGTAATCAACTCCTTTTGTAAGTAGGTCACAGTCCAATTAGTAACAAAAGTTTAAAAATCATACACATTTTCTGATCTTAGAAATCTAAATCTATTTTAGAAGGCCCACATACTGACAAGCAATTATAGTAAGTTGTAATAAGTGCTCATGACATTAGAGGTCTGTGTTATAGGTATGTACAGGATATTGCACTAAAGGTCAAAGAAGTTTTAGAATAAATAGCACATTTTATTCACTCATTGCCCTATATAGATAGATAATCAGGATCACCTTTCTATGATATATTTAATTCTCGTCACTCAAGTTGTTCATAATCACAACCTCCATGTTTTTTCCATGTCATGCAATGGGATGACATTAAGCTATATCAGCTAATTAAAAATTAAACTGTATTTCCTAGAATGTCTTCATTGTGTGGACCTAAGTAAGAACCAGCTACAAGCAAAGTTTGCATGAGACTTAGAAGAGGGATGGAAATAATAGACATTTTCCACTGAAGGTCAGGGTAGGGTTTGCTGATCAATGGGTTCATTTGTGTGTGGGGATGGGCAGTAGCCAGTCATGAAGTGAAATCCCGTTGCTGTTCAGTTCCAGTAAACCAGCATACTGCGTAAAACCAGCTTTCTCAATCTGCACAAGACTGAAGATGCTCCCTTTGACAAGGCCAGACACAGACCCTTCAAATATCCATTCTTGGTTTAACAAATTATTAGCCTAACGGCTGATTCCCACTAACAGTAGCAACAAAAGGCTTGTTTACCAAACTGATTAAGCACTTCACCTTTTGTAGGTTGCTCAATTATGGCCAGCCTGTAACTGCTTTCACAATCCATCCTGAGAATAATCTGACTTTCGAGTAAATCAGGTTATAATTCACTGTTCTGACCACAATTTTATATCCAACCTTCACACAACCTCTATGTCTATAACTCTTTTTTCTTTCTTAACAAAAATGCTTTTGTGGCAATTTTGAGAAAAGTAGAGATGTGATCACAGCTTTCTCCCTATTAGGTGGGAGCCTCCTTCCTCCCCTTGCAATAGTTCTTTTTGCAATATTCAACAGTTAACTAGATAAGGAAGAATTTATTCAAGGTGAACAGAATATGTTAGAGAAACTGAACTCTATTGCAGTAAACAAAAGGCAGGAAAGTTGAGTTGTTTTACTGAACATTCACAAAAGGTTTGTTAGAACAAGATTTTGAGAAATAGAAATATTCATATGCAAAGTGATGTCCTGCTAACAGCCACTGTCTATGCTGACCTTCGTTTGATTTGCACAGAATACTTAATATTAAACATTATAGAATTTAAACATTTAAAAATGTGAGAAATTCTGGAGGTATTTTATATATGTATTGAATTTCAACTGGTATTCTAAGAATTAATCAGACTCAAAGTAGTGGCAAGCGCACACACAGACACACGCACACACACACACACACTAACGCAGCCCCTAGAGTTAGATTATGTTAGAACTCTGAATCTTGCTAGTTGTTTGTTTGTATTTTTAGCTATAAACAAGTTCTATTTCCAAGCTATTATGGAATGATATTACTTTTTATCTCTTGAAAATATTATAATAATTAAATTAGTAACATACAGTGCCTGGTCCAACAAATTAAAAAGTTTCTGCCCCACAAAAGAAATTACTAGAACAAAAAGACATCTCACCGAGTGGGAGAAAATATTTCCCCACGACTCAACTGACAAGGGGTTAATATGTACAGAAATTATAAAATGTAGGGCTGGAGCGATAGCACAGTGGGAAGGGTGTTTGCCTTGCACACGGCCCACCCGGGTTCAACTCCTCCACCCCTTTCAGAGAGCCTAGCAAGCTACCGAGAGTATATCGCCCACACTGCAGAGCCTGGCAAGCTATCCGTGGCATATTTGATATGCCAAAAACAGTAACAACAAGTCTCACAATGGAGACGTTACTGGTGCCTACTCGAGCAAATCGAGCAAATCGATGAGCAACGGGATGACAGTGATATAGTGTTGCAGTAGCCACAACAACAAAACAACCCCATGAAAAAATAGGGAGAAGAAATAAACATACTTTGTAGGATTACATAGCCTCAGGTTATTTAAGTTTATTGGTTTACTCCCATCACAGTGCTCCCATGCCTCTGTGTTTATTTGTAGCTTCTTTCTTAGTGTTCTGTTGACTTGCAAATATTGTTTTTCTCTTCTCCTTGAGTCCTTTGCATAGTTTATTCAGAGCAATGTCCTTTTGTATGGACACAGGAAGACTTAGCAAATGCTATGCTTTTGTAACCTGGAAGTCATTTGACTCTACATGTATTTTCCTCCTGGGCATCTGTTCTCTCAACCTAAGCCTCAGCTGCCCTTACTTCCTAGCACTCCCAAAAGCAGGGTCCCGAGGAGGGACAAGATGGACCCAGGGCAAGCGGTGAGTTGTGTGCTACCCTGGCATCGAGATGGGCCTGGCCAAAGTGCCTAATGCTTAACTATAAGTTAAGAGCTTGGTCATGGACAAATGTTGTCATGATCCAAACAGTGATAACTAGATTTGGACCCTGCTAGGGTGAGGAATGATTAATCTGGCCTGAGTGCTGTGGTCTGAGTCTGTGGCAAGATGTTGTCAGGAGAGCTGCCTTGCAAGCCTCAATGTATCTCTTGCTATGTCCATACAAAAATAACTAAGATTGAGATTTAATAAGTGTTTGGACTAAGGAAAGGAGAAGGGTTGTGGAATGCCCTTAGGTAGTGTTCCCTTTGAACCTGGCTGCCCTAATGAAAGGCTTTCTTATGTTGATTTTGCTACCTAGCTGGGTGTAGCCTAGAGGGCAAGGTGGGAGAGACAAGTAGGGAGAAAGACAGAGAAACAGGAGACCAGAGAGGGCTGCAGCAGATCCAGAGAGAGAACGAAGCTGGAAGTGCTGGAAATGGGAAAGATGGAAGATTAAATAAAAGGTAACTAATCAGCAACCAGCTTGGTCCTCATTCTTCCTTCGCCTGTCCTTGGCCAACGGCCGTCCCAATCCAGCCCATACACAGCGGTTCCAGAGCACCGAACTCGGGCAGTGAGACAGCCACCCGGAGAGCCCAGGAGTGCACACGCCCCTCGGCGGGCCTTAGATTTTTACAACACTTTCTTAAAGAAGACAAACAAATGGCCAATAGGTATGGGGGGGGGGAATGTTCCTCAGCACTTTTCATCAGCTATAAGCAAAATCAAAACAATGACATATCACCTCACACCAATCACATTGGCACACACAAAAGGGAACAGAAATAATCAATGAGGAGATGGACGTGAGAAGAAAGAGACTCTTATTCACTGCTAGCAGGAATGTCAACTGGTTCAACCTCTTTGGAAAACAGGAACACATCTCCGAAAACGAAGAATTAAGCTTCCATATGAGCCAACATTCCACTTCTCGGCATTTACCCCAAGGGATATAAAACACTATTTCAAAAAGGCATCCATGTCCCTATGCTCACTGCAGCACTCTCACAAAGGCCAGGATGTAGAAACAATCCAAGGGCCCTAATATAGATGATTGGATAAAGAAACTGCACTATACCTACATAACGGAATACAACTCAGCCATAAGAAAAGATGGAATTATGCAGTTAGCTGCCACAAGGATGTACCTGCCAAGTATTGTGCTTACTGAAGTTCTAACTTCAGGCACAGATACAAAATGATCTCTTTCATATGTGGCATATGAAAAAACAGAGTAAGGAAACAAAAAGTGGCCAAAAGCTGAAAAACTGAAAAGTTGTTCTATGGAACTGAGCTGACCTGGAGGAACATGGAGAGAGGGGTCCCCAGGATATTAGTAGAAGAAAGTGAGTACTCTGTGCAAATCACAGTATCACAATAAAATAATGGAAAGATATAAAGCTTTAGATATTACTTAAACTTCAACAAATTCTCTAAACAAATTCCATATGCTGTTCATGCTGATTTTTAAATTAAACTTGAATTCCTTTAGGGAGAGGGAGCT
Source organism: Sorex araneus (assembly GCF_027595985.1). Taxonomy (NCBI): domain Eukaryota; kingdom Metazoa; phylum Chordata; class Mammalia; order Eulipotyphla; family Soricidae; genus Sorex; species Sorex araneus. Next base: position 185,233,856 of record NC_073306.1, on the reverse strand, counting down.
GGGTGCCCAGGACTGCTTAGGGGGCCAGGGGTCTGTCATGGCACTACTTAACCTGAGTTGACTCAGTGTTAAAGCAAGTGTCGTTTCTGGGGTCCTGAGTTGCTGAAGATGACTCAGACTCTCTTGGTTGTGCTCAGGACCTCCGGGGCAACACTCAGCTGTTCTCATAGAGCATGTGGTGCTGGGGATAGAATCAGGGCCCAGCACGTGCAAAGTATGAGCCCCTGTCTTTTCTCATTGTCCTGTAAACTAATTTCTTAACCTAAAATCAAAGTGCCATTTCTTATGGGCTAGGATGAGCTAAGGAAAAGTACTGGAGGACTTTTAGGGGGCAGGTTGATCAATGGATGTGTCCCACACAGTGAATAATTTCTAAGTATTTAAATAAGTTGCTCTGTGACTGGACCATCTGTATTTGCTAATTGGCTTCACCTACCCTCTGACACTGACTGGGAAAGAGAGGAGCAGGCACCTTTGATGTCTGCATTTCAAAGAGATTATTTCTAGGTCCTTGGGAAAGTCATTTATAGAATTGTAAAACTGGCAAGAGTTTAAGAGAAGACTTACACTTATTTCAAAGAACATGGAAAAGAATTTACAATCTTACAATTGCACTTATTTTTGCAGTGTTGGAGATTTGACACTTATTTCAAAGAACATGGAAAAGAATTTACATTTCTAGCAATTATATTTCATTTTTTTAGGGTTTAAGGTTTATTTAGAGAACCCAGGAGGGTCACTTGGTCATTAAGGCTGGTGGCTCAGGTCTGAGGCTGAGGAGAATACAGTGGCAGCAACGTCACCCCAGGATCTCAGGGTTCTTTCAGGGCCATATTCTGTATACTTAGGAGGCAAGGTGGTGAGGCCTGGGATCAAGCACTGTACCGTCTTTTCAGCCTCATTTCAATTACATTTTTAAATGCAAGTGATCTAAGATAAGGATTAGGTAGTGTCAGGAAGAAATCTAACTATGAACTGAATAAGCTGAGAATATTAAGGTCACTCTGGATTCTTGAGAAGAGCTTCCCACTCGTGATCAGGAGATTCTCCAGTCTCTTGGTGATCCAAGCAGGCCAGATGATTCAATGCTAGGGCCCGAAGATGGAGCGATGCTTGGTCCCGTGATGCAGAGCATCACCAAGGTGGTACTTGTGGCCTCCGAGATTATACTCAGTGATGATCCCAGGGACCACACAATGCAGGAGTTAAGCAAATGCCAGACATGCATCTTATTTGGTTGTTCTCTGTTTGGGGGCACATCTGGTGCTGTTCAGGTATTCCTGCCTCTGAACTCAGGGATGACTCCTTGTGGTGCTGAGAATACTTGCAGTGCCAATGCAGGCAGGCAGGCAGATGGGGCAGGCCCCCTCCCCAGGTGATGGCAGTAAATTTCATGGCAAGTAATAGTTCTGAAGTTTCAAAGGCCAACCTTGCAGAACACAGGAACTAAGGCCTGATAAGACCTTTACCCTGCTCCAGCAACAGACCCAGAGAACCTCCTGCAGAAACAAAAGGCCAGGAAAGGAATTTCAAAGAAGACCATCACTACTCCCAATCCCCCTAGGCAAACTCCTAAGCAACGGGACTTTGATCTAGGTAACAGCCCGGCTTGGGGGGCAGGTTGGAGAAACCCTATAAAGGCCACTTTGAAGAAAGCCTGAACACGCAAACTTTGTTCAGGCTCATGTACTGCTTGCGCCCATGTGGCTGAGCACATGTGCTGCCTGCATCTCCTCTTTCGAGATGTGGACTTTCATGCTTTTGTGTCTAGTGCTGAGATGGGTGTAGGGGCTCTCTCCGCCCTTGGAGAAGCCTGGATTCTCTTTTGAGCACTGTACTCTCCACGCTCTCCCACTTTCTCTTCTTCCTTTCTTCAAAACCTTCAAATAAAATTTGTTTTGCTTCACTACTTGTCTACTCCTGAAATTCTGAGAGGTGAGACAAGAACCTAGTAAGCCTGGATCGTGGGTGGTACAGGTGGATCAGGAGAAAGTGACCGTCTTTCTCTCCTCCTGACTCACGTGAGGTCCACAGACATCAGTGTCAAGGGATTGAACCGGGGCTGATCACATGTTAAGTAAGTACCTTACTCCTGTATGATCTCTCTGGCCCTCATCTTGGAATTTTTCATTAAAATATACTTTTCAAAATATTACTAAATATCTTTACATTGACCTCCCTTGGCCCTCCCCTGTATGCAGTTCTGCCCAGATTTCTGATCTGTCCAGTCAGGCGAGCGACACACTGGTAAAAACTCTAGCTTCTTCTGAAGGTCACTTAGAGTTAGACATAGTGAAACCAGGAAGGGTTACAGCCTATTCTTAGATAAATAAGTTTGTTCAGGCTTATTTTCACTGATTACTGTTTTAATCTTTCTTCCATTTAATTCAAGGTGACACAACTCCTCCACTGAAACCCAATGGGTATATGAATGCAGCAAAAGAACAGATTTGAATGTCTTCTTCAAATTATATTTTTATCAATAATTTATTAATATGTTTCATATTATGATATATCAAAATTCATTTGTTTACAGGTCATTTTTTTCAATTTCCCATTTAATTTCTTCATTTGCTAATAGTTTTTCAGTTGTTTAGCCTCTAATAAAATATTTTCTTACATTTGAATGATTTCTATATTTTTATCCTTAGGTTTGAAGAAAATATGTGGCACTATTTTTATCTCCATGACTTTCTTGACATTTGTACCACATGTGCCTTTGGGTGGGGAGGGGGCACATCTGGTGATGCTCAAATGTTACTTCTTGATCTGAACTCAGAAATCACTCCTGGTGGTGTTCAGGGGACCATATAAAATGCCAGAGATTGAACTTGGGTCCACTGTGTGCAAGGGGAGTGCCCTATCCACTGTACTCCCAACACGTGGCTTATTTTTAATAATAGTTTTTGCTCTAGAAAACAATATATTTGTCAACTTAGGGGAACTGGAAGCACTCTGTCTGTTTGGTTCATTTTGTCTGACTCCTTATTTAAAGCTGTTTTCCTTGTTTTTAAAAGTCTGGTTAATCTGCTCATTAGGAAGAGTGGGGTGGTAAAAATAAAATCCTCATTAGTATTGTGTAGGTTGATGTCAATGTCTCCCTTGAAGTTGGTGTAGTTGCTGGTGTATTTTGATGCTCCTAAATTTGGTGCATGCGTTAATAAGTACTGTCGTTTGATGTATTTATTCCTAAAGTGTTCTGTTTGTCTTTGTATCTTGTTACTTTTTTTTTTTAATTCAAGCTAGAGCTCTATCTTGTCTACTATAAATTTTAAAGGAAACCACCCACTTTTACATTTTTTAAACCTATCTTTTGCCTATGATTGTTTTCCAACCTTCTGTTTGACTTTTTTTTTTTTTTAAAAAAAAATCATGGTGCTAAAGTGGGTCTTCCATAGTTATTAGCTTGAATTTGTTTTCTGATCCATCTGACCATCCTGTATCTTTTTATAGGTGAGTTTCAACCATGGAAATTTAGTGAAATTATTGCTATAAAAAAATTCATTGATGTTTATCTATGTGAATCCTGGATACTGATTTAAATTGTCTGTTCTTATGTACTCATTATCTCACCTTTTTAATTTGATATCTGACCTTTTGTACAATAACAAGGTTCTATTTATTTTTTATGTGAAATTTTATTTTGAGGTTAACATAAGACTCTCATGTTGAATTTTAATTCATAACCCATTTTAATTTGAAAGTAAGTCAATGTTGAGTTGTTCCAAAACTATTCACCTTTGTCTCATTAGAAATCCTTTCCTGATCACAGCCTACTGCCCCTCATCTTAGCAAGGGCATTTCTCTGTCTCCAATATACCTGGGTGCTATTCTTTAGTCCTCTATGGAAGCTTTTTCTAGGTTTCCAAGCAGGTTCTATGGAGATTAACTCAAATATTAGGATAGATTTGCTGCAATTGCAGGATAACATAAATATAAGTTTCCCCAATTAACTTTCTTAGCCCTGTTATTTCATTTAGAAATTCTGTATCTACAGGTTGCCATATAGCCAACACAGGCCTGGTGGGGGGTTAGCTTGAGTTCTGAAGACCCCAAAAACATACTTGAGGCTAGCTCCAGAGTGTCCTTTGTAGTGTTATTTCCTGTAACCAACATGCTCAGTTCACTCTGAAGGGCGGGGCTTAGATGTCTACACATCAAATGAGGGAAAGAGCAGGTGCTTCTCAGAACTGCATCTTGACTGTTCCCATTAGATTCATGTTGGGGTCCTAGGTCTGGTCAGCCTTGATGTGACTGGGGCTGCTCATATGGAGGACTCCACACGAGCTTGGCACCATAGATATAGCAGGCACAGAGGCCTTAACACAGACCACAAGATCATCAGGCCTTTCTGGAGACAGTGTTTGTGCCTATCTTAGAAGACTGTGTTGCCTGACAGGCTTTGGACATGCAAATGAATATGGAAGGTACTGAGTTGACTGTGCTAGCTGGCTAGCTTCACATGGTCCAGGTGTGATTACTGGCTCTAAGGCACAAATTGCTTACTAGGGACCAGTAGAGTTATCTCTCAACCCCTAGCCTGCTGGTACTTCCCTGGGGTAGGCAGAGTACGCATCAGGGACTTCTCGTGAGGATCTAGTGATGTAGAAGTTCCCGTATGGCATCAGTGCTGTTGGCAAATAGCATTGTTAAAAATTTCCAAGATGTCACCCATCGGTGTCTTTGAATCTGCTCTATTGTCACAGTTACCCACCTGTCCAGAAGATGCCATAGGTTTTTTTTTTTACTATTTTGCATGAGTAAAATTAAGTAAAATCTAATGTCCATTCATCTTTCAAGCTGATCAGAATAGTGCTACTGTTTAAGGCTTCAGGGCAAATGAATCTGTTCTCTGGCTTAGTAAGAGTTAGTTTTTAGTAAAAGTTATTTTTTAGTCTAAAAATGTCCCTCTGCTTTCTTGTTCTATTATTCTGATACTAAATCCTGAAGTTCCAGTAGTTTGACTCCATAATCTGGAACATAGGGCAGGGGTGGCAGGTATTATCAGGGAAAGGTTCTGTACTTAAAAAAAAAAAAAGAAAGAAAAAAGAAAAAAAAAGCTCTTCTTAATCATACCAAGATGCCCCAGCAGTAGGGATTTTCTCTTGGTGAAATCACTCCTGTGCTTCTTTATTCCTTACAGCGGGAGCTCTATTAGGCCAATTTCCAGGTCTGATTCTATGTAGATCTATACATTGGAGGAAATTTGATGTCGTTGTGGGAGGTAAGCAAGATTCTCATTGATCTTCCACCACCTTTGATTACTCCCTCACCAAGAAATTCTTTTTTAATAACTTATGTAGCCAAAGTAGCAAAATGTTAGTATTTTATACTGCATTTTTCTTTAGTAAATTTTCCCACTTATATTAGAAAAGACACTCTATATTTCAGGTCTCCGACTTAAAAAGTTCTGATATTCTCTAACTCTTGGTTATAAAATCCTTGTACTAGTCAACTCTGGCCCTGGAGACTTTCCATGAATTCATTTCAAATGGACACATAGAAGGCTAGAATGATAGAACAGTGAGGAAGGCAGAAGGTGTTTGTCTTGTATGCAGCCAACCCGGGTTTGATTCCCAGTACCCCATATGGTCCTCAGAGTCCACCAATAGTGCTAGGTGAAACCCTAAAACTAAAACAAAAAAATAAAGTGAACACATTTAACTAGTCTTTTTAACTATGTTTTGTTGTTGTTGTTATTGAATCACCATAAGGTACAGTTACAAATTTAGGAACTTTCGTGTTTGCATTTCAGTCATACAGTGATTATTTATGCATCCCTCCACCAGTGCCCATTGTCTTCCATCAATGTTCCCAGTATCCTTCCTACCACCCCAACCCCATCCCTCACCACCCCACCCTGCCTCTGCAGCAGGGCATTCCCTTTTCTTTCCTCTCCTTTTGGGTGATGTAGTTTGCAAGAGAGGTATTGAGTGGCCTTCATGTTCAGTCTATGGTCTAGTTTCGGCACGCATCTTTCACCAAGTAGAGGATGTTGGGAAAAACCATTCAGGTTGAAAGATGCATAACTAGTCTTTTTTTGTCTGAATGTTAATTTCCATTCTTCACAGCAGAACCTGGCAAGTTCCCCATGGCATATTTGATATGCCAAAAACAGTAACAACAAGTCTCACATTGGAGATGTTACTGGTACTTGCTCGAGCAAATTGATAAATAATGGGATGACAAAGCTACAGTGCTATGCAACCCTTGAAGAATAGGGGTGAGAAATTCGACATAATTCAACTGCCGTCATGCTCTCTGTAACTGGGGAGCAATTGAAAAGCAGTTTAGTTGCCCTATTCAGAGTAAAGCATGTAGGACAATAAGAGTCAGAGTAAGGTGCTTGCAATACTCTCATGCCTCAAGAAGGAAAAGAAAATGCTCTAACTTTCATTGCTTTTAAGGCTATTCTAGGCACTGGTTATAGAATGGATAGGATATGTAATGCTTAAGTATAGTAACATCTTGCATAACCAAAAAAAAAATTCTATAGATAACCAAAAAAAGATAGGGTAAAAAAGTAAAAGTTCAGGTGGAAGACAAATAGAATATTTACAGTATCTATGAAAGGCACAGTAACTATACTGATAAATATTTTTACACATAACTAAGAACACAATATAATAAAATGCATAAGGAAAATGAATTGGCAATTTAGAGATAAAGTAGAAATATCATTAATTAAATATGAAAACAAATACAATATGACCAGTTTTGGTGAAAATACAGATAATTCATCTGAAATGTTTATATTTCAATTTTTTAAACTACTGTAATATATGACTAGTAGGTATAATCACATGCTACTTATCACATGCTACTACAGGGTGGGGAATTAGATATAAGTATAAGAATGAAAATTTTATGTGCTGGATCAGAGAGTTAGCATTGTGGGTGAAGTGCTTGTCTTGCACACAGTTAACCTGGATTGGATGCCCAGTACCCTTTATAAACCCCTAAGCCCCTCAAGGAGTAGTCCCTAAGCAAAGAGACAAGAAGTAAACCCTGAGCACTGTTAGGTGTGAATCCTCAAATTAAAATAAACAAAAACAAATGTACTTGCTCAGGGATAGAGATCGGAGAGGGGTTAAAGCATATACCTTGATCATGACCAACCTCCGTGGTCCCTGGAGAGCATCAGTGAGTGTAGCCATAGAGGCCCGTGAGCACAGCCAGAGTGACCCAGTAATCCCTGGCACCACAGGGCTGCAGTAGCTCTTACTACTCAGACCCTTGCATTGAACCACTGACTCTGTTGCCTGAGAATACCTAGAAGGGATCTCTGTCCTGCCAGAATACTGCTTGGGATGCCAGAAAAAAAAAATGCACTTATTCAGTAGCTTTCCTATTGAGCATAACCCCAACAAGGAATTTACAAGAGTCCAATGTAATGTTAATGCTTGTATCTATTCCTTCTCTGTTTTTTCGCCAAAATGTCTGCAAACAATAATATGGATTTTCCATGAGTTTATATTCATAGTCAAAGAAATATGTAAGAAAAGTTCTGAAATGTATAAAGCAAGCTGATTTGTAATCCTGGAGTCAGTAATTAGACTTTAAAAACTGACAAATTTGTGAAGGATTTAATTTTACCTTATTGCATTAATTTTTAGATCATGTAAATATATTTCATATAAAGAATCAGAATGGCTAGAAGTGAATCTTCTGAGGTCAAATTACCTAGATTTCATTCTAATCCTATCATTTAGACTAGTTATTTCTTTGTTTTTCTGTTTTTTAAATAAATCTCTAAAATGAAGATAAAATTTTATCATAGAATCCATCTGTAGTTTAATGCATGCTAACTCATAACTTGTACAATTTAAGAGTAAGGATTTTATGTGATTCCCAGAGAAGGAGATTACTGTCACTTTGCAAAAGTACATGTAGAGGAATAAAGATAAATCTATACTATCTTACAGTATTAATTCATAGGTAGTTATCTTTCATGATTTGAATAATGAGAAAAATGAATAGAATGCGAGGACCTTTAAATCTCAGATTTAAATAAGTTCTTGGGAGGAAACATGCATCAGTGAGAAAAGAACTCTAGATGAGTTTAGGAATTCACTTCTGAATGTTGAAGAACATGAAGCATTAAAGACTTTGAATGCTGGGTTTAGGCTTTAAACTGTCTCTCCATAGCAAGGAAGAGGTCTTTGATGCTTTTTGAGAAGAAGAATATGGTAACTTAGCTGTCTTTGGTTTACATCTATTCTTAGTAGATACAAGATTGACTATACAGGAAAAATCAAAGCAAACACCACCGTCATAGTTCATAAAAAAGAATTGGAGTCTATGTATGGAGGAGTTAGCGAAAGCATTTGAGAAGGGGAAAGACAAATCTATTTTCACTTTAAATGCTATCACAATGCACACAAATCATTGCCTCCTTCTGTGAGGAAGCCAAAAAATGTAATCAACATGTCAGCTCAAGATAGGCTTGTGTCCCCATAAAAATGGTGTCATAAAAGGAGCTGAATGTTGGCCTCTATTATTAGCAAGTTGGACATTCATTTATTAATGACAAGAATCATAGCAGATCTGATGAATAGATGTGCATTTTATTGACCTGTAACTAAGCCCTTTTCCTATCATTATGGTATTATGGACATTTGGTTTATTAGTCCATTGAGCAAACTCAAGGATGGCTGGAGGAAAAAGGCTACTTGACATTCACAGAATGGGTCAGGGTGTTTACTTGAATAATGAACTTCTATTGGTGAATATGATCTTTTGCACATTTGCATGCAGAGTGTATCTCTTGATACTGAATGTTCGATCAGTTTATATCTTCTCTAACCTAGGATTGCAACAATTCTCCAATCTTATTTTTTTTTAAATCACTGGTCATTCAGTGAAATTTGCCCTCTCCTTTATATAAATTAATCCACACCACTGGTCATTGTTCTTTCATCACAAACTTAACATACAGATGTTCAGACTATTTGGAGTACATTTATTATGCTCTGAATCATTCTGAGTGAGACTGTAATAATATCTGTATTCCATATTGCTTCTAACACCTTCTATGAATAAGTTCCTAATGTGTACTTTTTAGGTAATTATTCATAAGGGCATAGACTGTGAAAGTAGAAGGTTGTATTATAGCAGTAGCAAGTACCTTACATACTAGGGTGACCTGCTCACACTTATTCCAACATGATACATTTTATTTTCTTTGTTGATGGAAATCCAGGATGTAGGTCTGAAACTAAAATTAATTGAATCTCATCAGGGAGGTGAAAATCAAAACAACAAGGAGATACCATCTTATATCATAGAGATTGTCACACACCAAAAAGAATAAGAACAACCAGTGCTGGTGTGGATGTGTAAAGAAAGTGACTCTCATTTACTGCTGGTGGGAATGTTGACTTGTCTAGCCTTTTTATAAAATAATATAAACATTCCTAAAAACTGAGTTTCTATTACCCAGTAACCGCCCCCACCCCTTTTTGGGATATACCACCAAGGCCCAAAAACAAAATGCAGAAAAGACATTTGCACAATCTATAAATAGCCCAAGTGTCCAAGAATATGTGACTGAATAAAGTAGCTATGGAACATGTACATAATGGAATATTATTTAGCCATAAGAAAACATAGTCATGAAATTTGCTACTACTGTGGAGACACCTGGAGAAGATCATGTGAGTGAAGCTAGTCAGAGGGATAGAGACAAACACAGAATAATCTCTGTCATGTGCGTGATCACTGTCACCATCACTGTCATCCGTTGCTCATTGATTTGCTCGAGCAGGCACCAGTAAAGTCTCCATTGTGAGACTTGTTGTTACTGTTTTTGGCATATCAAATACACCCCGGGTAGCTTGCTAGGCTCTGTCGTGTGGGTGGGATACTCTCAGTAGCTTGCCAGGCTCTCCAAGAGGGACGGAAGAATCGAACCCAGGTCGGCCATGTGCAAGGCAAACACCCTACCCACTGTGCAATTGCTCCAGCCATATGTTAACATATGTGTGATATAAAGAAAAATAAGAATGGGATAATAATACGCAAAGGCAATGGAAACAAAAAACACAATAACTGGTATTCAGTAGGAAACATGCCACTTGAGAGACCTGGGGGAGAGGACAGGAAGGGGAGTAGAGGTAAAATCCACAGTAGAGGGAAAGTTCGACCTGGAAGAGGCAGTGCTGAGAGATGGGAGCGTATCATGTATGAAACCCTATCAGCAACAGTACTAGAAATCGTAGTGCAACACACACACACACACACACACACACACACACACACACGTGCCTCTTTTACAAACTGGTGGGTGAGAAGCAAATGGTGGGGGTGCACTGGTGGAGGGAAGTAGACAGTGGGGAAGGGATCAGTGTTGAAACATTATATGCCTGAAACCCAATGATGAATAACTTTGTAATTTCAGTGACTAATTAAAAAAGTAATTCTTAAATAAAAAATAAAATTCAGGGAATTGAAGAATCATTAGTTTTCTATTGCTGTGTACAAATTGTCCCAAATTTATTGGTTTCAAGTGATACCCATTCACTAACTTTAAATGACAGCATTTATTCATTAGTGCTAATAGGTTGGAAATTTGTCATGGCATGAATGAATTTTTATGCTCAGGGTCTTACAAGGCTTAAATCAAGGAACAAGCAAGGTTCTGTTCTATAAATGTTTTGAATCAAAATAGACTTTCAGAACCATTAGGTAACAACATTTTGGCTGTTAAAATAACGTACCATTTCGGGATTGTGAGGTTGAGATTACAATTTCTTTCACATGTGACCCTCTACATCTTTAAATTAGCAATAGCATCTTAGCAGTATATTCTTTCCTTGACTCAAGTTCTCTGATTTTCCCCTCTACACTAGCTAAAGAAAATTTTCCATTTTTAAATGGCTTCATTGATTAAATTACAACCCCTAAGATAATCAGGAATAATTTCTCTATTTCAAGGTTAACTGATTAATAACTGTAATTACAACTTCTGTGTACAATATTGGCTCAAAACTGCAAGATTCTGTTCTGTTATTCTTCTTCTTAGACTTACCAGAAGTTTATGGAGCATCTGTACCTTCCCCAGAGACTTTAGTTACCATATAATTTATTGATGCTCAGCTGAAGAAACTTTCCTTGCTTTGGGATCCATCCAAAATCAGCTACCTATGGGATGCATGAGAAAACAAATGATTTTAAATTAGATCCTTCCCACCTAATTAGTTCTTTTTTAAAAATTTTTAATTATAGGGACAGGCACTTTCAGTAGATGTCCTTATATAATGCAATCCCATAGAAACATCATGACTTGAAGACCTTATGACATTTAGTTACAACAATGAGACCCTGCATTTCTGACATAAAATCCTAGCAAGCTAAAATTGCTTCTTAACGTGTGAGATGTAACTTTTACTCAGAAATACTAACTTAGAAATGAATGAATTGGGTGCTTGTGAAATTTCTGGAAAGGAGTTCTACCTCTACACATGAAAAATTAACTGAAACAGTAGTATCTCCCCACCATAAATAAACTAGAAAACCAGAGGAAATGAATGAAACTTCTCTTTGCAGACTTAAAAAACAAGCAGGAAAGTCCTCTGATCCCTGAGAGAAGGGCAACTAATGATATAGACTGAGTGAGTTTCCAGGCTACAGATCACAGAGGTGAACACGAACAGAAGCCAGAAGCCACAGCTCACAGCGTTGAGAAGATAAGAGACAGTGAACAGAGTTCAAGAGTCTAGGCAGCTGGAATTTATAGGGGGAGATAATGGAAAGAAGGAAATTACTTTTAAAAAGAGCCCTGAGTATCTATAGCCTTTGCAAAAGTACTGACCTGTATAAACATGACTAAAATCCTATGGGATCAAGGGATTAAATATTAGAGTGCCCTTACTAAGTTATGCCTGAAGATAGTACAGGGGTTAAAGTGCTTGCTGTGCATGCAGCTGACCCCGGTTGGTTCCCTGTGCCCAGTTTGTTCCCTGGCCCCGTGAGCAATGCCAGAAATTGTCCTTGAGCACAGAGTTAAGTTTAAACCCTTGGTGCTGACCCTTAAGACAAAATCATCATCATTATCATCATCATCATCATCATTATAAATGATTCCTAGAGATGAAACTAAGTTTAGAATAGTTCATACCATCTAGATTATATTTTTTTGCTTTTTGGGTCACACCCAGAGATGCTCTGGGGTTACTCCTGGATCTGAGCTCAGGAATTACTCCTGGCTATGCTTGGATGACCATATGGGATGCCGGGGATTGAACCTGGGTCTGCCATGTGCAAGGCAAATGCCCTATTCTCTGCACTACTGTTCCACACCCTAGATTATTCTTATCTTCTTACCATCTGTAGAGGAATGCTATATACTTTATAGGATATGTTTTAAGTTCTCAGAAGAATATCACTTCAGAGCTCCAGCTAAATTCAAATCCAACTGCACGCTATTGTTTTGGTTCAAATCCAACTGTAGGCTACTGCTTTGATTTGATACCAGACAACCACATGGTCCTCTGAGCACTACCAGAACCAGCATCCTCCTGTTCCACCTCCAGCACTATCACGTATAACCCCCCAAAACCAAACATAAAAAAAACTAAAAAGATTAAAGATGGTTCTTTATACATACCTAGCTAGGTGAAATATATAATACCCACCATCCAGTAAAAACATAATAAGCATGCAAAAGAGCAGGAAAATTTGGCCAGAATTGTTGTTGTCTATCACCAGAATACAATTAATAAAGGACCCAGAAATGAGAAAAAAACGTATATTTTTCATAAATCTTATATATTCAGGAAAATTAAGATGAGAACAGTCAAAGAAGGTATAAAAAAGACCTCTCAAAATAAATTATTTTGATTCACTAATTATCACATTAAATAATATCAGATATATCAGAAAAGATCAGTGAACTTTAAGACATAGTAACAAAATTACTCAGAATAAAACTCCAGAGCAAACAAAAGTTTCCATCAGTTTTTTGTGACTAATAGCACATTTATCTGCAAAATTTATGTGCAAAAGAAACTCAGAAAAGATAAAATTATAAACTAATAAACTTGAAAATATAATTACATAATTATAATTATGTAACATCAAACTTAATAAAACCAATCTTATAGATACGAAAATATGTAAGATCAGCAAATGTTAAGCAGAAAAAAGGATATCATAATAAAATTACTAAAGCATCACTTCCTGAAAGAAAATGTTTAAAATGGACATAAAAAGGAAATATATGTTTTATTTATTGTATATATGCGTGTACATATAAATATATAATATACATCTATACATATAAATTTATAATTACATACATATACAACAGAAATAGTCAGAATTACATATTGAAGCATGTCTTCTATAAGTGAGTTTTATCCCTAGAACTTATATATAATAAATGTTTACATATTTAATGTATATATATTAAAACTAAAAATGATAACATTTCTTCTCAGAATCTAGGAAAGTTTCCAGAAATTAATTTATGTCTAAAACCTGCAAAAAGAAGGTCACTGTCACTGTCATCCCGTTGCTCCTCGATTTGTTCAAAGGGCACCAGTAACGTCTCTCATTGAGAGACTTATTGTTACTGTTTTTAGCATATCCAATACGCACGGGTAGCTTGCCAGGCTCTGCCGAGTGGGCTCGATACTCTCAGTAGCTTGCTGGTCTCTCCGAGAGGGGCGGAGGAATTGAACTCCGGTCAGCCGCAAGAAAGGTGAATGCCCAACCGCTGTGCTATCGCTCCAGAAAAAGAAAGCAATGATTAATGTTAATTTTACATTTAAGAAAAATCTATTTTAAAGGCAAAACTCAAAATAGTTTCAGACATAAAATGAGCTGACAAAACTCATTATCAGAAGAAATACAGTAAATAGAATTTAAAAAGAAGCCATTAAGCAAGAGAAAAATTATAATAGAAAGCAATTTGAGCGACACTAAGAAATAAACAGTATCAGAGAGGCTGTGATTGTAAATATTAAATATCATGTTCTCAAGTTTTAATAGTATAAGATGATAATGGATGCCATGTAACAAAATGCAAAGGCTGTCGGTATTATAAAACAAGAAGCCAAGCCATGGTGGTCACTGAGGATGTTTCCTTTGCTCCCAAGAGGAACAGTCAACCATTTAACAGGAGAGCTTAGACTGAGGTACACGTCGTAGAGCAGCACAGCAGACTGCAGTAACAAGGACATAGAAATGATTTAAGCTTTTCTGAAAATAAGGTGGGTGAAGGGAACCATCTGGAGTCTGTGGTTGGTAGAGAACTAGCTAGGAACTCAAGAAAAGAAAACGTTGGGCTGGAGAGATGGCACAGCAGGTAGAGCGTTTGCCTTGCACACAGCCAACCCCGGTTCTATTCCCAGCATCCCATATGGTCTCCTGAGCACCAACAGGAGTAATTCCTGAGTGCAGACCCAGGATTAACATCAAATGTGCATTACCCAAAAAGAAAAAAAAGGAAAAGAAAGAAAAAGTTGATGTGAAGTCACAATGCTTGTAATATAGGTGAAGCCCATTCGAAGGAGTAGGGTTGCTCCACACAAGCCTAAAATCAAAATCAGAGTTACACAAGCCAGAACCCTGGAAGTAAGGTGAACAAAGAAAACTCTTCAGACTATAATCCCCTTGACCCAGTCTGGGGACTGTACTAGGACTGGCCCTCTGGAGTTCACTAAAAGATGATGGAGGCCAAGTTCCAGATCTTCAGAGATGGTATCAGTGCTGCCAGACACAAACTAGGCGTCATGTTCAGCATGTTCTCATTGCAGCTGGACTCCTTCATTCTTCTCTCCCAGCCTCCTGACACAACATACACAAATATTAGCAAGATGGAAGTCAAAGAAGCCCAACGTATAAATTAATAAAATGAAATAATGTTGCAGCAGTATCACTAAGAAAAGGAAAAGTGGTTCAACTTTATGAATTACTGATTTTACAAAAGAAAACTTTAATGAAGCACAATAGAAAGAAAAAAATAAACATTACATGGGAAGTTGGTACCTCAATGAAGGACTTATAATACTACATGGAGAGAACAACTCTTCAGAATCCCATATCAAAAAAATGGGAGATTCTACCTCAATAGCAAGGAGTTCTAAGTGGCTACAATTAAACACAACAGCCAAGTGGTAAAGGTAGATTATAACTTGAAAGGAAAATCAAAGTTACACAAGAGTACTTAGAAGAGCTAACCAAAGAGATAGAGAAAAACTCAGAAAAACAAATTAACAATTCAGGAATAAAGTCAATAAACAGAAGGGTAAAAACAAAAAATGTTTCAAGTAAAAAATATGAATTTTTAGTGATTCAAGATGTGAAGAGCTCAATATCTGAGATCAAGAGTCCATTTAAATAAATGAAAATAGAAGTTACCAAATCGAAAACCAAGTAAGTGAGCTTGAAAATATTATTATACAAACAATTCAAAAGAGAGAAAAATAATGTGGAAAATAAAAAGGAGAAGATGGATGACCAAGGATGTGGCTCAAGTGGTAGGGCACAGGCCTTGTGTATGGAAGGTCCAGATCCTCCACACTGTACAAACTTGATCCTCCACACTGTACAAACCCCTGAATACCATAGGGCGTGGCCCTTGCAACAATAAAATAAAGAGAGAGAAAAATAAAGGTGATCTGATTCCATTAGTAAAGATAACATAGTGATAATTAAGGATAATGCATAATCCACACAGAGAAGAAGGGGATAGGAAGATTACAGAGATAACAAATGTATAATATAAGACTTCTCCAGCATGGAGGGTGAAATGAATAACCAAGTCTATGAAGCTAACAGCTGGCAAAAATTTTACACCACAGGAGTCAGAGATAGCCAGTCAAGTGCTTGCCTGGCCCAAAATTCACCTGACTCCTATGCCGGCACTGCAAAGGTCTATGGAGCCCTACTAGAACTGGTCCATGAGAACAGTCAAGTGTGGTTCAAACCACAAACAAAACAGCTAACGTATTTTCTAGCAGGCTTTTAATCAGGCTTTCAGCAAAATTCTAGTGCAGTTTGCTGATGAAATGATGAAATAACATATTCAAAAAACTTAAAAGATAAAATGTTCAGAGGGAGAAGGAAAAATA
Source organism: Sorex araneus (assembly GCF_027595985.1). NCBI lineage: Eukaryota > Metazoa > Chordata > Mammalia > Eulipotyphla > Soricidae > Sorex > Sorex araneus. The sequence continues at coordinate 185,217,780 of NC_073306.1, read as the reverse complement.
CAGGATGATCTCTCTCTTCTGTGGCATGCAGAGACAAAACAAAAGAATCTATAGTATAAAACAATGACAAACCCTTGGCCTTGGAGTATAAAATTTATTAAAAGCAGTGACGGGTGTGCCCCTAAAACCAAACCAACAAATATAACAAAGTGAGTGGGGGAGGAGTGACAGAAATGAAGATCAGACCTTAGTTTACCTAAGGACACTTGTGGAGGGTATGGGTGTGAGACGGTAGGGTTCACTAACTTTGAGTATCAATACCAGAAACTTTAACACTATCGTAACATATCGCCTAAATTATATATGTATAAATATTTTTAAAAACTTGTTTTTAAATTTTCAATCAAGAATACTAAATCCTGCAGAAGACTAAAGTATGAATGAATTAATGAAGACAATCACAGATATTTTTCAAAGCCGAGTAAATTTGCCAAGACTTTAATTACACTACTACGTAGATTGAAAGGAGCCCCCTGTCTATTTTATTTTAATGAAAAGAAGTCCATACAAAATTGAGCAAATAAAGAAATATAATTACAGAACCAGCAAATCAAGGTAAAGTGACCACAAGCAGCTTTCATTTATCAAGAGTAATCTTTAATGTAAATCAATCAAACACCCTAATCAAGACAGAATAGCTAAATGGATTAAAATTTAAAATTGTGGGACCTGAAGGCTGGAGAAATACTGCATAGGACAGGGTGTTTGCCTTGCAGGCTGCTGAGTCTCGTTAGACCCCTAGCACTGCATATCATCTGTGGAGGCCCACCAGGAATGATTGCTGATAATAGAGTGAGAAGTAAGCCCTGAGCACCATTGCATGTGCCCCAAACACTAAAAATAAAAATACAAGTCTGGGCCCTAGAGCGAGAGAGAGCGAGCATAATGGTCTGACTGCACGTCTAGAGTATAGAAGGCCTGAAAAATGCCTGATTCCAGGAACTGCATGATTCCCTGAGCACTGCCAGGATTGACCTCTGAGCACACTGCAGCAAGTAGCATCTGAGCACTGCCAACGGTGGCCCCCATATTAGAGAAATGTTTCCAACTATATGTTATGTATGAAAGAGTCATTTGTTATAAAAATTAAACACGGACTTAAGGTAAAACTCAAAGTAGAATGGAAACTAGTACTTCAAGTAATTAGAGTTTTTTTTTTTTTAATTCTCTTTCCTTTTTTCTTTCTTTGGTCTTCCAATGATACTCAGAAGTTAAGCGGTTACTTTTGGGTCCTGAACCCAAAGGAACCATAATGCTTATATCAGATGGAAAAGATATGCAACCAACAATAAAAATAACAGGGGATAAAGATGGATATTATATAGGATAAAAGAGGCAATATAACAAAAGACAGAACCAACAAGATACATACATCTGGCATAGCAATACCAAAAAGCATAGTAACAGATGAAAGACAGACAATAGCACCCTGCTCACAGGAATAATCATCCAGAAAGAAAATCTGCTAAGAAATAGTAAGTTCAAGTGACAAGTTAGACAAGAGGTATACAGTAAATACAAAGCTTTCTGTTAGGGTAGTCAGTTAGTTTAAAAGTAGGCAGTTATGCATCAGAGTGATAAAACAATTGGTAAGATATGTGTCTCCCATGAAGGCAACCTGGGTGGATCTTCATCACAGCATACAGTCCCCAGAATAGGGCCATAAGTAATCCCTGAGCACTGAGCCAAGAGCATGCCCTGAGCACCATCAGAAGAACTACCAGTAGTGACTTCTGAACTTAGAACTAGGAGTAAGTCTTCAGCATCACCAAGTAAGTTCCCTTTGTCCTCCTCCTCCTCCTTAAAACAAAAACAAAAACAAAACAAAACAAAACAAAACAAGGTAAGCAGAATTAAAAGCAATTTGACTTCTAAAGTAAATAGAGATACATCTCAGGCCCTAGAAGAATGAAGTTACATTGACTGGAGGGATAATAAAGGCAGGTAGGGCATTTGCCTTGCACATGACCAACCTGGAGGTTCAATCGCAGCACTCTCTGTGGTGCCTTGAACATCACCAGATATAAGCCTAAAAACAGTCAAACAAAAAGGTAGAGTTACAATTGGGAAAAAGTTTTTAAGATGGAAGCATAAAAAGCAACAGGGCATTATTGATTTTGTCCCTGCAAGCAGGAAAACAGGATGACCTCAACTCACTTCGTGAGATTTATTAATATCTCATTGTAATATAATTAACATTGTCATTTAGCCCTCTGAGTGGTCCTTTTGGTATGTATCCTGGATAACCATGAATACAGAAGCTACTTAGTGATATGATCAAGCAACTATGAATCTTCCACTCTATTCCCACCTAAGATTCCACCCCAGTAGGACATTGTCATCTAATCCAGAGCTTCTTAAACTTTTCTACTCAATACCTTTCTCACCTGATTAATAATAATTAAAAAATATCGCCAGATGATTTTACTTATATATGGTATAGGGAAAGGCAAGGGACAAGTATAGACACAGGAAATCAGCAAAATAAAGAGAAAAAAAATTTTACTATCAGAAAATGAAGGATTACGTAACAGTATCAATAAGATGTGTTTGCATCATAAAAGATTAAGATGGAGAGAGACAGAAAAGGGAGGAATATTTAGTTGAAGAAACATCCTCAAAGATAGCATTTCCAACTGAGGAAGAAGGCAGATCCAGATCCAGAAAGCTCAAGGAATCTCCAGCGCTCCCCTACACACACACACACACACACACACACACACACACACACACACACACACACACTCCTAGCCAAAAATGCAGAACAATAAATAAATAAATAAATAAATAAACATTGACGCAATCAAACACATATCAACAAAGCAAAAAGTCACATACAGAAAACACCCCATCAGAGTAAAAGTGGTTGTCTCAGTTAAGGCTGTGCAAAGCAGAAGGGAATGACAGAATATATCCAAAACTTTGAATGGAAAAGTTGTCTAATCAAGGATAAGGTTTCAACTGGGAAATATGTTGAAGGGTAGATAAAAGCTTTTTCAGACAAACATTTAAAGCAATTCAGGACCACGAAGGAAGCTCAGCAACAAAATACTAAACTATGATATATAAAAAGAAAAGAAACTCTGCTCAGAAATAAGAAGCTATTTAAAAGAGACAAAATGTTTGAATTAAGGACAACAATGGTAGGATCTCTTTAAGTAAAATTAAGATTTATTTGGTTCAAATGTAAAGTGGCACATTAGCCTAGAGATCTAGTTGGAAACTTTCTGGTACCAAGACAAACTACTTAAACAAACTAGAAGAGACAAATGGAAACTGATCACTACACAAAAGGCGGGTATCAAAGCTGGGGGTGGGGTGAAAATAAGAAAAGAACAAATGAAAAAGACAAATTACAAAAATACCCAGAATCCATTTAGAAAAATAGCAAAAATTAGTTTAGGTCAACAATTTAATAAATGTCAGTGGCCGAAACTCATCAATCAAAACACAGAGTGATTGGATACATCAACAAACAAAACTCAACATTCTGCTGCTTCCAGGAGACCAACCAGAGCCCGGTGATAAATATACGCTCCAAAGAAAAGGTTGGAAACCAATCAAAAAGACAAATGATAGTCTGATCCAGGAAAGGGTAGGCATGCTTATATCAGACAAAATATATTTCAAACTTAGAAAAAAAACCGTAACAGATAGGATGGACGTTAAATAATGATTCAAACATCAGTACATTGAGAACTTAATGTTCACTGACATATAGCTGATAAATAAAAGGTTTCAAATTTTTTGAGGCTACTAATAGTAGTTAGTCCCCCCCCCCCATGTGTGTTCTGATTGGTTCCCTAGTCTCATGCTACCTCTCCCATTTAAATGATTTTCACCTGTGTCTTCCTGGGGGCCCAGAAGGGTCTATGGACTCCAGGACATAAATGCTGATCTAAAGACTGTCTTAACCAAGTAAGATATTTGAATAAAGTTCTTAGAAATAACAGATTATTTTTTGCTTTGGTTTTGCTATGTATGCCATAGTCAATGGTGCTCAGGGTGATTCCTGGTTCAGTGCTCAGGGATTGCTGGGAATCTGGGAAATCAGTATGCATTTCTAACCCCCTCAACCCCACTTGAAAATGCTGTCATCTTTTTTTTTTAATTGAATTTTTTTTTGCTTTATTTTCATAAGTTTGTTCACATTAATTGATTGCATTCAATATTTCAACAACAATCCCACCACCATTATACCTTACACCTTTCCACCACCATTATTTTGAATTTTCCCACTACCGTTCAAGCCAGGGGCAGAAGCTAGGTAATATTTTTTATTTTATTTATTTATTTATTTATTTATTTTGCTTTTTGGGTCACACCCAGTGATGCTCAGGGGTTACTCCTGGCTCTGGGCTCAGGAATCACTCCTGGCAGTGTTACTACTGGGGATGCTGAGGATTGGACTCAGGTCGGCCTCATGCAAGGCAAATGCCCTACCCACAATATTATCATTTTGGCCCGCTGTATTCTTTTTAGTTTCAATATGTTCCTAAATTTTTTCTCTATGTGTCTAAATTTTCCAAGAGAAAAGACAAGAAATATTTTATTTCTATCAGATAAAATGAATTACCAGAACCCCAGAAAAAGCAGGAATCAGAATATGGGTGAATGAAATGGTCAGAATGTGAGTCACCTTGGCCTCACATTATCCAGTTATCCAGTTATCCATTTCCACCTGAATCTTTTCTGAACTCAGTGTTCAGTCCACAGACAAATCAGAGTCCCAAAGAACTTTTACCACATTCAACAGCTTATAAAATACTATAAAACAAAAGGATAATTATTCTACACAACAGTTTTGGTGAAATTTGAAAGGATGAAACCACCCAAAGTTTTCTCATTTTCAGAACTGTCTGAATTCAGGAGAATTCTATTTTCCAAGTTCGAAGTATGTCAATTAACTTTACTCTTGTTTCACTATTTTATGTACCAGCCTCCACTGTACAAACTCATAACAGCAATTTATATCTACCCTTCGAATTTCTCTATAGTGTTAGCTATCATTGAACTCTTTTTGAATCTTTAAGTAGTCTGATATTCAGGAGAATTTTAACTTTATTCAGTTACACTTGTTAAAGCATTTATCACTACTCAATGACCTATCTCCTTTACAATACCTCTGACTTTATTTAGTTATAGCTACATTGTTTTATAATCTGTTTCCCGCAGACAACTGTTAGTTCTTTTATGCACTTTTCATTCTCCAGCTTCTTCCATTTCTGTCTCAGCTCAGTAGTTGAAATTCTATAATTAATAATATATTTTACAAACTATACAAAGTCTGTTTCTGACATTCATAGATACTTACTAAATATATGTATTTAATTAAGATACTTATTAAATATATGTCATTTTGTGTGCCTGAATCACATTTCTTGTTAGTTTTTTTGTACTATTGTGTAGTTCTTAGCCATTCTGTTCAAAGAAATTTTTACAATTGTTTTTCTCTATTCCCTTTCTCTCTATGAACCAATTATTTAACCAAATATTCACCATAGTGCTTTGAAAGTCTAATTATGCTGAGGAAAAGAAAACCTTATATAAAGTATTTAAATGTTTTGGTATCCCAAATAGAGATCTAAGCTAGTTGTAGAGAAAGAAAAATATTTTCAATGTCTGAGAAACTAATTTTGGTAAGTTTTTCTTTTAAAGTTCCATGTCATGTTCATATGAATTAATGTAATTATTTTTATTTTAAGATTATTTTCAAATACACATGATTCTCAATCAGGCTGATCTGTGCTCACCATTCATTCTTTTAAAATGCTATTCTTCTGCCTATATGAATCATTGTTTCAAAACTTGGTTCATTTCTCTGTACTACTATAATTTATCCTTATGGATCTCGCCTTTCATATGGACTTTTAAACTTTTATTGTTTGTTATTACAGCATACACATAAATTCTTATTTTGTATTCTTCCCAGTTAAAGCAACATAAATGCATATTTCAAAACATTGATTCTCAGTTTTTAAAGTTACCCATACAAACCCTATGAATATTTTTAAGTATAAAATTCTCTCTTTCACTCCTTTTCTTTCTCTTTGTGTAATAACCATGACTTAAGAAAAGCTCTCGTGACTAAGGTTTTAATTATTAAGAGTAGAAGAGTTGCCTGAGGAATTCAACTCCATGAATGATATTATTTAAATTCATCATGCCAATGACAGAACAATGCAGAAATACAGAAGAAGGAGGGTTAAATTACATACTGCATTCAATTTTGAGTTGAATGTGCTACAAAGCTCAATGGCAGCTTTTATAAAAATAAATAATAAATTTCATCCCCAAAGTAGAGATTCCTACCTGAGACATTGACATTCGAGAGATAAATCTTGACATTTGAGATAAATCTTGACATTCAAGAGATGATAAATCTTGATACCTTCATAAATGTGGAAATATGAGTACAGGTTCTCAGACTTTTCTCAAATTTTAATTCAAAGGAAAAAAATCACATTTCCATATCTATTGATTCATATGCATCAGTTTTATATACATTATGTATACATACTTCAGTTTATGTATACATAAACTTTTTTTAACATATGTACAAAATTTGTTTTGCATACTTTATCTTTTCATGAAATAGTAAGTTTAAAGTACATGGAGCCTCAAGTCACTAACTTCAGAGGTGACAATGAATAAAAAGCCCAATGACAACTTGAAACTCAGTAAACTAAGTTTCTATTTCAGGAACTGTCTCCAATGCTCAGCACATGGAGTTCAAATTTGTACTTTGTTGAAATAGTAAACATTTGCAAGATGCAAACATATAGTCACTAAAACTTTCTGGAAGCTTAAGTCTTAAATCCCTTGTCAAAGAATGGTTTGAAACAGTGAGTCAAGCTCTCTAATGAGTAAGGTTGGGTACTTAGCTATCATCATCATCATCATCATCATCATCATCATCATCATCATCATCATTCCATTGATCCTCAATTTTCTTCAGCGGTCTCAGTAACGTCTCCATTCGTCCTAGCCCTGAGATTTTAGAAGCCTCTCTTTACTTGTCCTTCCCAATGGTGCCACATTGGAGGCTCTTTCAGGGTCAGGGGAATGAGACCCACCATTGTTATTGGTTTTGGCATATGAATATGCCAGGGGGAGCTTGCCAGGCTCTCCCAGGCGGACAGGAAACTCTCGGTAGCTTGCCAGGTTCTCCAACAGGGAGAACTAGGCTATAAGATGAGGAGAACGGGCACTGGTGGAGGGATGTAAAGGATCACTGTATTACTGAAAGGCAAACATGAAAGTTCGTAAGTGTGTAACTGTACCTCACGGTGATTCACTAATAAAAAATTTAAAAAAAAAAGATGTCGGGAGCTTGGTTTAATGGCATGTTGGACATTGATGGGATTATATGGGCTGGGGGCAATTTCTGGGTGTGACCGCCTAGCAAATGAAAAATAGGGGGTCTGGACAGAGGAGGCCCAGTCCGGATCCGAGCATGCTTGGAGATCTCAGCCTCGGGTCCCACACACCTGGGTTCCTCTGCCATTTCCTTCATGCATGAGGCTCATCTGAATGTGTGGAGAGGGGCCTTGAGCATGGCTGTGGCTAGGCTCTGAAGGCTGCTGAAGGCTTCGGCTGTGGGGGCTCTGCTGGGATTGGGGAGGGAAACTCAACCCACCTCCTCCAAGGGGCCTGGGTGAAGACAGCGAGGCGCAGGGGCAAGAGACTCTGCTGGCTACTTAGGTATGTGACCATTAAATCACTGGAACAATATTTAGAAATAAAAGTTAACTGTCATTCCAATTAAAATGGGAACTGTGGAAAGTCTCAATTTTATCTCCTGTTTCCTAAGAATAATATAAATTATTTTGATGAATTTACAGTATAGAGCTTAAAGTTTGGTTTTGGTTTTGGTTTTTTTAAGGAATAAATATGTAAGTTTAACTTCCCTAACTTTCAAACTAAATCAGGATGATTGATGCTAGATTTTTAGAAGAAAAATTGAGAAATAGTGATATTTGGAAGAATTTGGCCCAAAGATGAGTAATTACTTTTGTGATTTGATTCTTTCTGTTTGTTTATTTGGGTGTTATTGTTTTATTGAGGGCCATGCCCAGTGATACTCAGGATTTCTCCTGGCTTTGCACTCAGGATTTACTCTTACTGGTGAGTGGGGGACCATATGTGATGGCAGAAATGGAACCTGGGTAAGAACTGTGTGCACGGCAAATGCCCTCACAGCTGTCCTATTGTTCCAGAACCGTGATTTGACTCTAAAGCAATAGAGAATTGTTCATCCTAAAACTGACTATAACTTGTGATCTGCATGTAGCTCTACTAGATTGACTATGACTATGCAGTCATGTGGTTTAGTAAACACCATCAGACCCTGTCTTTTCAGTCATTGTTAGCATTTTTATACTGTTTCAGAAAAGTATGTACTGAGTTCTAGCGCAAGCAAGAACTGCCCGGACCTGAAAAATGATTCCATAGTAAAATATAGAAATTTTAAAAAGTTCATAAGAAATAAATCCCACTTCCACCTCTTTGCACATCAATTCTGTGAAGTTTGATTAATGTAGTCCTGGAATTCTTGCATTATTGGTGCTACTTAAGTTCTGTACTTCCTTTCGAAAGGTGACCTCTTTTTATTCCCCCCCCCCTTTTTTTAGAATCACTATTAGCAACACTTACAAAGCTTTTATGTTTGAGCTTCAGTCATACAATGATCCCATCCCTCCACCAGTGCACAGATTTCACCACCAATGTCCCTAGTACCCCATCCCTCCTCTGCCTCTATGGCAGACAATTTCCCCCATACTCTCTACTTTTGGGCACTTAGTTTGCAACAAAGATACTTAGAGGCTATCACATTTGGTCCTTTACTTTCAGCACAGATTTCTTATCCTGATTGATCCCTCCAAATATCATTGACTTAGTTATCCCTTCTCTATCTTTCTCCCCCAGTTCACAAGGCAGGCTTCCAACCATGGAGGAATGTTCCTGGCCCTTGTCTCTACTGTCTGTGAGTGTCAGTCTCATATTATATTATTTTATATTCCACAAATGAGTGCAGTCATTCTTTATTTGTCCCTTTCTTTCTGACTCATTTCACTTAATTAGCAAATTTCATGACTTCGTCTTTCCTTACAGCTGCATAGTGTTCCTACACTGCATAGTGTAGATGGACCAAAGTTTCTTTTACCAGTCCTCTGTTCTCAGGCACTCAGGTTGTTTACAGATGTTGACTACTGTAAACAGTGCTACAATGAACATACAAGTGAAGATGTTATTTCTACTGTGCTTTTTTGCACCCTTAGGATATTTTCCTAGAAGTGGTATTTCTGAGTCATATGAGAGTTCAATTTCTAGTTCTTTAAGGAATACCCATATTGTTTTCAAAATAGGCTGGATCAGTTGGCATTCCCACCAACAAGGAAAGAGAGTCCCTTTCTCCACACATCCGTGCCAGCACTGATTGTTCTTGTATTTTGGATGTGTGCCAGTCTCTGTAAAACCTGAGTTCTTGAATAAAACATTATACAAAACAGCAGGAGTTGGAGGCTTTTCAAAATTGTTCCAGATTTCGGTTAAGAAACAACAAAATTATTATTTGAAAAATTATAGTTTTTTTATACATATATTCAATATGCAAACATTAGAAATATTTATAAATATTATAAAATGTAATGTTTATTTTAGATCATATATATATTACATAGAGATTTCTAAATTATAGTTTCTTTTAATATAAGGTCATATTTATGGTTTCAATTTTCTCATCATAAATCTTTATTCTATTTTTGTTTTCTGTTGGGGCCATATCTAGCAGTGCTCAGGGTTACTCCTAGCTCTCTCTCATATGGGGAGACCATATGAGGTGCCAGAGATCAACTCAGGGTCAATCACATGCAAACCAAGTGGCTTACTGACTGTTCTGCTCTCCAGCCCTTTATCTTCATTCTAATTTTTTAAAACATACACATTAAGGATATGTGTGTGTAATTTAATTTATGGCAGAGAGTCTCTTGCCTGCACGCCTGGCTGTCTTCCCCGGGGCCCCTCGGAGGGGATGGGCTCCAGCTTCCCTCCCCCGAGCAGAGCTCCGGGCTGAAGACCACCAGAACCTAGCTACAGCCATGCTGGAGGCCTCTCTCCACAGGTTCAGACAGGCCTCATGTATGAAGGTACTGGCAGAGGAACCCAGGTGTGTGTAATCCTATCAATGGCCAACATCCAGAGAGAGACTTAAAAAGCAAACTCTCAGAAGGGATATCTTTAGCTTTCTTCTCCCTCTGGGAGAAACTGGCAATTTTCTGAGAGTTTCCTGCCCACATGGGACAGCCTTGCAAAGTTTCCCATGGTGTATTCATATGCAAAACCCAGTAACAAGCTGGATCTCATTCCCCTGACCCTGAAGAGCCCCCAGTACAACATCATTAGGAGGGCCGAGTCGAGATGGACTTCTAAGATCTAAGGGAAAGGACAAAATGAGATGTTACTGAGCCCGCCTGAGAAATTGGTGATTAACGGGATTTCGTGATCGTGATCGTGAATTTAATTTATGTGTACTTTTATAACAAATAGTCTCTAGTGACAAAGTTGATGCATAGCATAGTTGAACCCAAATGTTAATTTCAGCCTGAATATTACCTCCTATTCTTATATTTTATTTTATTAAAATTAGGATAGCACAAAGTTTCTAGCCTTTAAAATGCTGAAAATCTGAATAGCTACTTAATAATTAGTTATCATCATCATGTTAATAATATATCATTAAGTGACATGTATAAAGGAAAGTCAGAATTCTAATCTTGTTATTGAATTTCTTTAATTCACTTCCAAATGAAAAAACTAAATTCCTGGAAATTTCTTCAAAATTTCCAATTTTAAGTCTTTAATCTTGGAAGAATGGGATGCTATTCACTAGGAGATTATGATATTCAAAAGTCTTAGAATTTTGTAGACTTGGGAATTGATAGTCAAATCCTGTGGGCATCAAGAGTTAACATATTTTAGACTAACACTTTTTACTATGAGCAAATAATTTAATTTGCCTAAATGAAAACCATTTTATAACTTATTTATGATTCATGCTTGTATTGAAATCTTATTAAGATAAAATTTAAAGCGATCTAGTCTAATAAGCAAACTATGCCCTCTAAAACGTGAGGTGTAATGCAGAGACTCAATGTTTCAAGAGCATATGCTGTGAACAATAAGAATTCCAATTAAAATTGAAAGTATTATCTCAAGCCAGTTTCTTTGGAGTGCTAATTCTTAATTTAATCAAATGTATCAACTTTTACAGCTTAGTAGAAAGGGATATTATGTGTTATATATCTGTATATCCTTTTGTAACAATTCATGATGCTCTTATTTCTCTAAAATAAATTTTGTGCTATTATCTACTGCATAAATGTTCAGAATATTTGAAGAGAGAGAAAGAATTCCTTTAAAAATCCTAAGTATTCTGAATTGTTCTGAAACAGTGACATCAGAATTATAGGACGTATACTTGCCTTCAACAAACAAGGTTGCTTATGAGCTCTTATTTATTTATGTATAATGACACATGCATGGAGCATAGTCAGTAACTGTATATTGAACTGGTTAATCCCTGTCCTAATAGAACTTGACACTTCATGGTAATGACAAATTGAACATGAAATTATGAGGCAAATTCCATGACAGAGACTTAAGTGCCACCAATGACATATATGAATAGGCAAAGTATCACTGCAAAATCGATGACAAATTTAGCACAGAAATAGAATTTATCTAATTTCCTGCCAAAGACAGTTGAGGGCAGAGAGGGCAGCATGTGGTTAGGGGATGGTCCGGCATGTCTCCCTGATTCTTCAGTAGTAGGTGATGGGATGTTATCCCATCCTTCCTCTGAAGGATGATATCTGAAGGCAGACAGCTATTCTTCTAAATGTAACTGTGACAGTACTAATATGCTATGACTTCAGGCAAATCAATCTCTCTTTCTCAAAAAAAAATTTCTCATCTAAGGGGCCTGAGAGATAGTAAGGAGGTTAATGTGTTTGCAGGTGGTTGACCCTGGTTTGATTCCCAGAACTGCATATGGTCTCCCAAAGCCAGGTGTGACCCCCTAAACAGAGTCAAGAGTATGTCCGAAGGAGTAAGCAGGGTATGACCCCAAACCAAACAAAAGCCCATCCTTAAATGGAGTCTCTATTAAAATTGTGGTACAGATGAAAGATCAAATAATATCTAAGTAGTTATGAAAAATGCTAAAATTCTATATGACCTTATCATATTTGACACCTAATTTGTACCTCATTTCTTACTCAAGAATTGGGTTCTGAGTCCAGGGCTCTCTACCCAGCTCTCCATTGTAAGGTAATACAGATAGGTTCCTGCAGAAAAGCTTTATAAACACATAATTGCTAGTCAAGATTTGGCAGAAGAGAACATTAGATGGGGAAATTGAAAATATCAGAATCTCTTTTCCAACTTCAGAAAATGTTGGACACTATTTATTGGGAAAGAAAAAAAGCATGCTGTGAGTTTTAGAAGTTGGTTAAGGAAAAGGTGCCTGTGGATTTTAGAGAGCAAAGATGGATTTAAATGCAGGTGGAAGCACAATAGGCAGCAGGACAGCAAATGAAATTAACTTGGATAAATGACTCAGAGGGTGTTGGCAAAAATTATCTTAATTGTTCTTATGCACAGGTTATCACAGGGATAAATATTGAAATTAGATTAGAAAGTGATTGGATTGTTTTATGGGCTTCAAAAGTACTTGCAGGTAACCAGCGCAAGCAATAATTTTTTAATCAAACCTCATGACGCAGGGAGTAAGCTGATCATTCAGAGGTCAGAATGACATTTATGAGCTTGGGAGATTTCTGTCTCTGAAACTGGCTGAGTGGGCACAGCCAGAGGGAGAACTTGGATAGAAGGATTTATTACCCAATAGAGTACACGGTTCTTGTATCTCTAATTAATCATTAGGGACAAATAGAATATCCGATCTAATACTAGCTCAAGAATTTTAAATTAATAGTTCTCAGAGACTCAGATGTATATTAATGGATAAGTTAGATTTAACACCACCAAATCTTTTGAAAAAGAAGTGGATTCTCTTTTACTATCCATACATTTGTTCAAAGATATTTATTGGTCACTTACTGTAATCATATACTATATTAGGCATTAGAAGTTTTTAGGGGTTAAATTATTTCCTTTCTTCAACTTTTTATGTTAAAGCTCCTTATGGCACAGAATATGACTTGGTTTAGACATATGTTCATTGTAAAATATACAATTAGTTAAGTTGCACTAGGGTGCAATTGGCCTCTAACACAACGTAATACCTGGTTTTAAGAAGAAATCTGGGTACATGCTCAGACACATCTAAACACACACAAGGAGATCATTGCACAAAAATTAAGGCCGAAACTGGGGCAGTGTTCCGACAAGGCAAATAACACCAAAGTGTTCCAGCAAATCATTGTAAAAGAGGGTTGAATGGAACAGATTCTTCCTCATAGCCCCCAGAAGGCACTGAATCTGTCAGCATTTTAATCTTGCACTTGAGGCCTCCAGAACTATAGGACACTATATTTCTGTTGTTGAAACCAACCAACTTATGAAACTTGCTACCACAGCCCTGTAACTAATGCAGACCTGATCAGGGAATTCCTTACCCTCGTGGTACCCATATTCCAGTGGCTGAGAGTAAATCAAGCTTCTGTATCTTAGCCTCAACAGATGTTGTCATATTCTTTTATCTTATTTTTTTCTTTTTGTTGGGGACATATGAAAGGAGCTCAGGTTCTCCTTTACTATGTAGTGCTCCTTTACTATGCAGTGCTGGGAGCTGAACCTGGGCCTCCTTCATGTCTGCATGCAAAGCATGTTCCCAACCCATTAAATGATCTCTCCAGCAATGTATCACTTTTTTTGATCAACACATACACATGCACCAACTCCAATAAATTTTTTAATGTTAATAATTTAGTGTGCATTCGTTCTGCTTTTAATTTTAATATAATATTGGATTACATTTAATATTAAAACACCAATCCCACCACCATTTCACCTTCCGACCACCATATTTTGTATTTTCCATCCCAAGCTCTAATCCCTGTCCCAAAGCACAACCGAAATAATATATTTTGTATTGTCTGTTATAAAAAAAAACCCACTGAAAATGCTACAAAAATGTATCCATAGAGGAAACAGAATGAGGTTGTTCTATTTTGGCAGGGGCCATTAAGATATTCGTTAGGACATCACTAACATGTTGTTAAAGTTGAGTGATATGGAGCTTTTGTATATCTATCTGAAAATATGTGTATATGCATATACATATATATGTATACATGTATATAAGTGTGTATATATACATGGATATATACATGTCTATGTACACATAGACATGTATATATGATATGGAGCTTTTGTATATCTATCTGAAAATATGTGTATATGCATATACACATATATGCATATATACATATGTATATATACATATACATATATATATTTCCCTCTATGATTGGTTGTGCACTATTTGAACCCCACCAAATGTGGTGTGGTACTCTTGGAGAATGGGAAGGGAGTGTGGAACGTGGCCACGTGGTCTAGGAATACATTCACTCGTGCATGAGGCTCGGCCCAAGCGTGTGGGGAGTGGCCTTGAGCACGGCAGCGATTGGGTTGTGGGGGTTTTCGGCTGCCGGGTCTGGGTCCATTGGGGCAGGGAGGGCTCTCACCCACCCCCGTCTGTGGCACCTCAAGTGAAGTAGTCTGGCACGGAGTCCAGTGGCATGGCTATGGAGGGTGTCATGGTGCTCCCTTCTGGGAGAAAAAGCCATGCGATCTGGATAGTGGCCGTCCAATGAATTTTATTAGTCAGAAGCACACTAAATCTGTGCTTTGTGGTAGATTTTCTCCCCTTATAGTCCCAGGACTATATTCTGTACCTTCTCTGCAGCTTGATTGATAAAATTGTGGATTTTATTTATCAGTATCCCTTTCCCTCTTTTTTTTTCAGGAACATTTGATAAATGGGAAGCACTGTAAATAAATAGGAAAGAATTCCTATTAGCTTCTAACTAGTGGCCTGCAATTTTGAAAACGGTCAGGATCCTCTCCAATTGGTCACCAATCAGGTGCTTTCACTTAATGAGCTGCAATAGCATTGCTTCCTTTTCCCCCCTTAAAAGTAGGCAAGATAATAAGTAGCACTTGTGAACATCTCAGTAATAATGGTTGCCCATTCCGGTACTATATTCTTTTGCACTGACCCTTAACCCTGCTCTCAATTTGTAAGTAATCTTATCTTATGGTTCCTTTAATAATCTCCTTGGATACAACATAGAATTCTTGTCAGAAACATGGCTAGTATAAGAATATTTTCAGAAATGGTCCCAAGGAAGTTTCCATTTTTTTTCAAGACTGATGTATCACATATTTTGATTACAGATAATTTTTCTGTGAGGAAGGAATAATCCTTTTTTTTTGTTTTTTGTTTTTTGAGTCACACCCAGCAATGCACAGGTGTTACTCCTGACTCTGCACTCAGGAATTACTCCTGGCGGTGCTCAGGGGACCATATGGGATGCTGGGAATCGAAACTGGGTCTGCCATATGCAAGGCAAACACCCTACACATTATCTGCTGTGCTATCGCTCCAGCCCCAAACACTGGTGCTTCATGGCTGCAGTGGCACCATGATTACTCAAATTATCACAGGTGGTGCAACAGGGAGTACCATGGAAAGATGCTCTGAGAGATATATTTACTGTGACACTTATTTATTATGCTGACATTGTTGATTTAAAAACTAGAAAGGGGCTAAAGGGATAGCACAGTGGGTAGGGCATTTGCCTTGCACGAAGCCAACCCAGGTTCAATTCCCAGCATCCCATAAGATCCCCTGAGCACGATCAGGGGTATATTCCTGAGTGCAGAGCTAGGAGTAACCCCTGTGCATTGCCAGGTGTGACCCAAAGAGCAAAAAGAAAAAATAACTGGAAAATACTTGTTTGATGCATACACACATGTCAAGTCAAAGCCTGAAATTTCTCCTGAATGTGCAGAAAGTCTCTATGAAGCATTTCTCAGATAGCTGTTAAACAACTATGAGCAATAAAACTTGACTGTTGATATTTTAATTTAAAATTAAATGATATTTTTATAAAAACATTTCTTCAGATTGCATGTTATCTTTAATGTCAAATTAGAAGGAAGTAAAATCTTGAAAATTGGGATGTGAGCTTTTGGTCAGTGTGTCTGCTTTCCATAGAAAGCAGTCACTCTAGAAGGAGATTAGATGACCTAATATAAAATGATATGAATTCATAGTCAGGAGATGATAAAGCAACTGTTGGTCATGGTATTGGAGAGAACAAGATTGGGAAATGAGTAACAAGGGAGTTTAGAAGAGACGATTGTGAATAAACATTTCAGAATGGTCAGAGAGTGTGAAAATATTCATGAGTCACATAAATTTCCTCCAGTGAAGTGAAGGTTCTCACCAATCAAGTGAACAAAAGTACCTGGTGAGCAGATATAAGTCAACTCTGTCCTTGGCTGCTAAATTGCCTGTTTAATGGACCCATTTACAAAATGGTCATACTGGCAGGGAAGGAAACTATATAGGGAAATAGACAACATAGAGGGCCCTTCTCTAAGATTTATTTGGTCACAACTTTTTCTGAGTATTTAACACAATGGCAATATAAGTGAATGCTAAGTCACCAATATGACTTATCTGCATGGGGTAGGGTTAGACTTTCACCTTCAAACCAAAACTTTGAACTTCATTTATCAGAAAGACTCTTTTCATGGAAATGGGCTAGGATTCCAGCTAAGTTTGGAGATTTATTTCTTCAAAATTATTGCCATTGCTTAAAAAATGTCTTATCCACAACCAAGCATCTTAAAAAATATATATTTTTTTTTGCTGAGAAGACACATTTACAGTAAAGAAAACAGCACAATTATCTTCTCCTCTAAAGATTTCTTCGGTCCTTGGTTTCTCTGGTTCCCAGAGAATAGTTTGTATCCCAGATGATGAACTGTATACCCTGGGTTAGCAATGACAAGTAATTGAACATTCCACATAGATTTGTTCTATTCTTCTGCAAAATTCAGAAATTAGAATTCAGAAATGCCAATAAAAAATGCAGTGTGTCATTTTTTGTAGAATACATAGCTCTGGAAAATTGTGATGTAAAAAAATCTCTTACTGCTTTTCTTTCTAATGATTTTCTCAAAGTTACATCAGTGTGTACAGAAAACAGATGTTTCTACCAGAGTAAAGACTCATGATTCCATTGAAAGAGAAATTAATTCTAGTCTGGGGTTATTTGGGATTTTTCATTTTGATGAGCAAATAGAGAGCTAGGTGTGTGTTACAATACTGGATTGAATAATTTGTTCAACTATTAAAAAACACACAAAAACAAAATCCTATGATTGTTTTCAACCAGTAGTGGCAGATAAGTGAATTTTGAAATTCAAGCAATTTATTATCACTGTGATGGGTATTCTGCATTTACGTATACACCTCCAAAATCTGTTTTATTCTCTAATCTTTTTTCTTTCCACAACTGTATTACTTGGAAATTTTTGTTCTGTTATTTTGCTGGTTTCCACCAAAAGGAAACACAACCAAGAGAGCAGGAGTGAAAAAGACAAGGTTGACAGGAATGAACTTCTACTACTTTGAACTCGGTTCCTCGGTATTTTGAGGGTGGACCTGTTTCTCTGTACAGCCAATGCTTCTGGTGGCACATCTTCCACAGCCACAGCTATCGTGAGATTCTGACAAAATCACTCCACAACTTCCTCATCAAACCTTGGAGTACTAACAGATCTTCATTGTTATTGGCCATGGACTACTTCATCTCTCCCTCTGGCTTCTTAAAACTTCTGCCTACATGTCCACAATAAGATCCCCTTTCAACTTATACTTACTGACCCATAGAATATGTCTTCTGTTTACAGATAACTTCATGACTAACAAAATTTATAGTTGATTTATTTTATGACTCCTTAGTGCAGATTAAAGTGTACTTGTCCAGGAATAGAAATCATCATTTTTTTTAAAGATCAGAAACCACCAGACACTATTGTGAAATATGTTTGTTTGAACAGCAGTGATGACTGCAGAATTCAAAGGGTTTAAAGAAGATATATTCCCTGAAAACAGACATTTTAAAAGTACTGCTATTCTCAGTATTATGTTTTATCATTCAAATGCAAGATATTCAGAGTTCATGTCAATATAATTATATCAAAAATATATCTATAATATGCCAAAGTAACATGAATTGGTAAAAATAATGATAAAGGTCTCAAAATCTATAGAATTTGGCTGAATATTAAGAAATATTCCTTTTCCCCCTTTTTTATGAATCACCAGGTAATATACAGTTATAAAATTGTTTATAACCGGGTTTCAGTTTAATATGCATTTCTTCACCAGTGTGTATTTTCGACCACCAATGCCCATAATTTCCCTCCCACTCCCCACTCCCACCCGAGCCTGCCACTATGGCAGACACTTCTCTCTCTCTCTGTCTCTTTCTGTCTCTCTTTGTCTCTGTCTCTGTCTCTGTCTCTCTCTCTCTTTTCCCCCTCTCTCTCCCCATCCTCCTCCTATTTAAGCATTGCAGTTTGCAATAAACATACTGAAAGATTATCATAGATACTACTTTTCTTTCATTTAGCACTCAGTTCCTGTCCAGAGTAATTGTTTCCAACTATCATTGTCTTACTGGTCCTTGATCTGTCCCAACTGTACTCCCCTCCACTTGTAGGAAGCATTGAAGCATGGGCCATTCTCTTGACCCTTGTTTCTACTGTCTTTGGATTTTAGTCTTATACTATGTTTTATTAAATCCTGCAAATGTGTGCAGTGAATACAGAAGTGCATATGACTTTTCTGCACTGTTTGGGGACCCGTAGGGTATATTCTGAGACATGGTATTGCTGGGTCCTATGAAAGCTCAATTTCTAGTTATTTTAGGAATACCCATATAGTTTTCAAAATAAAAGAAAAGCTGGATAAATCAGCATTCTCACCAGCAATGAATAAGTGTTCTCTCTCCTCAAATCTGTGTCAGCACTGGCTTTTCTTTTTTGATGTGAGCCAGTCTCTGTGTCTGAAGGAATATTCTTATCTCTATCTTTCAAAGCCTATTAGGCATTTTAGATCAAGAAAGCAAGTATCCATTTTTATATAAGAAATGTATATATTTAAAAATATATAAATAAATATATATTTTTAAAAATATATAAATATATATACATATACATAGAGAGACATATATTCTTCCTATTTAAAAACAATAAAAAGTTCATTTTATAAAGCCTAAAGTTAGCCCTTTATGATATTACTTAAGAAGCTCTATAACTCAAAATTCTAACTAATGCCTTTCCCCTTATTTTGAAAAGGAAAATATGAAAAGAAAGCTTCAGAATATTATATAGAATCAATGACTATCACATATCAACTCCTATTGGCTATTGCCTTAGCTAACTACCTAATCCTTTTATTGATAAAAAGAGTTTTATGATTCACATTTAGCCTCTCAGTTTTGTTCTTTGGGAGCTAAATGCAATATTGTTGAAGATTACTCTTTGAATTTAATAAGAAAGTGATTGATTTTAAAACTAAAACACAGTTAATGCTATCTCAGGAGAAAATGTATAATCCTCAACACACACTATTATAAAAAGAAGGAGGCAGCCTTGGGTAACTTTTTATTGCAATTGAGAAAACCTCCTCTTTTTATATTCTCAACTAAGTCACTAACAAACTTGACATTAGCCAAGTTATGTTTTCATGTCTCAGCAAAGACATGATTCAAAGAAATCTCTCTTTGAACCTATGATAAAAGAGTACTCAACTCAAATCGAATCAATCCATCATCAAAAAACTTGCATTTTCTTTTTTAGAATATAGCTCTTAATTGAGGTATGTTTTAATTGTATTTTGACTAGCTTAACATTGTGTGTGAATACTTCATTCTAAAATAAGTCCTAAAAGAATTATCTTCTATGCAAATAATTGGACAGTCATGCACATATTAAATCAGTAATTTTAAATGACCAGTAGTAGTGGAATGAACAAATGAAAATTATCAACAGCATTGGAAAAAGTTCACTACTGCTATAGAAAAAACATGGATATATCTTACATACATGAAAAGGAGTTAGAAGGAAGGAATAAGCATAATGTTATTGTCAGTGGTGAGTGAGAGCCACAGACACAGCCACAGAGTGTGTGCTGCTGATACTTTCCTGCTTTCCCATCCACTACAAACTCACCAATGAGAGCCTTGGGAATACTCTGCCGTCAAGGCTCACAGGACTTCCTGCATGATGTGGAAGTCCTCACCACCCAGGTTTCCACACATACTGTCTATTCTTTTTTTTTTTTTTGCTTTTTGGGTCACATAAGGCAATGCATAGGGGTTACTCCTGGCTCTGCACTCAAGAACTACCCCTGGCAGTGCTCAGGGGACCATATGGGATGCTGGGAATCGAACCCGGGTCAGCCGCATGCAAGGCAAGCGCCATACCCACTGTACTATTGCTCTAGCCCCACATACTGTCTATTCTTGCAGATGAGAATTTCAGGAGAGGACAGTGAAGCAGACTAGGAAATGTGAGGGAAAAGCAAAGGAAGAAAGAGCAAGTTACCAAGTTAATATGTTTCTCCAAAGAGAAAGGAGAGAGCTTTGTAAAAAATTATACCTCCAAAGTTGGGGTGCAGATGACTCCCAGAAATAAAGTACCCACCGTAACGTAAAATTTCAAAAGGAAGTTTCATCCAGGTGTAAAAAAGATAGTGCAGTAGGTAGCACATTCACCTTGCATGTGACCAACCTGGATTTGATCTTTGGTACCCCATGTAGTTCCCTGAGTCCTGCCAGGAGTGATCTCTGAACAAAGAATTAGGAAAAAGTTCTTCTGAGCACTGCCAGGTGTGCTTCCTCTGAGCACACCACACACACACACACACACACACACACATACACACACACACACACACACAAAGAGACACACCCAGAGTAGACAGATGTGAACAACTCCCAGACAAGATGGAGAATGGCATTCTCTATCCTTGGAGACTTCTGCAAAATTGATCTTTTGTAGGATCTGTGATGGAATATTGTACATCAAAAACCCCAACTATGAATGGTTTTGTAATGTTTTATTAAGACGTCTTAATAAAAAAAAATGGGGGGGGACCTGTGATCTTTCCAAGAAACTTGCCTTGGAATCCATTGCCAAGGAAGCACTGTTGAATTATCCTTAATGTGCTCCTGATAAATCCTTGATAGGACCTTTATGGAATTGGAGCTCATTGTGACTTTGTGAAATTCATTGCCAAAGCTTGTCCCCACCACCGGCTTACTACTCTACTGTATTTAATAAGGTTCAAAATAGATAAAACAACATAAGATGACAGAAAATTTAAAAGCTGTTTTGTGTAGGAACTGTAAAGTAGCATGAGGGAACATGCTAGTGTCAGAAATATTCACCTACATTTTCTGAGTGGTGGTTTATCTGGGAATATGCATGTAGAGAAATTCTAGCATTTGTAAGTTTATGATATAGTAGGGTGCAAAATTAATATTTTTTTTTTTTGGTTTTTGGGTCACACCTGGCGATGCACAGGGGTTACTCCTGGCTCTGCACTCAGGAATTACTCCTGGCGATGCTCAGGGGACCATATGGGATGCTGGGATTTGAACCCGGGTCGGCCGCATGCAAGGCAAACGCCCTACCCGCTGTGCTATCACTCCAGCCCCAAAAATTAATATTTATTAAGTTCTATGTATCTATGCCATTTCATTTAAGTCCCACAGCCATGTTTTAAGGTGGTTATTCTCCTTTAAAGATAATAAAGAATTCAAAGGGTTAAATAATATTGCTAGGTCCCCTAAAATGAAAGCAGTATAAATAGGAAATCAAAATACATAGTCTTAAAATCAAAACAGACCAAGTTTGAAAAAACGATCTATCTTGCCCATACATATTTTTCATACATATTTTAAAGCATATTATAACGAGTTTGTGAATACTTTAGTATTCATAATTCAAAGTATTAGGTATAATTCTAAGTATAATTGGTTATTAGAGATCGAATCTGAATCAGAGATTCTTAGCACTATATTGTCATTTTTACCCATATTTAAAAA
Organism: Sorex araneus; assembly: GCF_027595985.1. Classification (NCBI taxonomy): domain Eukaryota; kingdom Metazoa; phylum Chordata; class Mammalia; order Eulipotyphla; family Soricidae; genus Sorex; species Sorex araneus. The sequence goes on along the minus strand of NC_073306.1, from coordinate 185,195,620 downwards.
TATATAACCTTTATAAAATAGTCATCAAATAAATATTTATTTTATTCTCTTATCCAGACCATTTTAAGTCTAGAGAATTTGAGCCATGTGTATAACAGATTAACTAAAATAATAATTACAAATTTGAACTAGAATATTATTTACAAATAATTGCAATAAATATCTAAATTTGCCACAAATACTTTCCCTTCATTATTAATTACCCTGAAACTATAGATCTGGCTAGATAGGAAAAAAATAATGCCCAATAGCTGTTTTAGCTAAATTTATTAGGATGTCAGCCATCAGATTGGTATATGGGCCCTTTATTTCTCTGAAATGCCCCAAAATTTCTGGTATTTTTTTTCTCTTTTCTACACAATTTTAGCTTTACATCCCTTTCATTACTTCAAATTGAAAACTTGTATCCCATACAAATAACCCAAAACTCATTTTCTGAGACCATGTAATTCACCATTTGTTATTATATGCAGTACTTATTCAAATGACAATCTTCTCTATTCGTTCTGCCACTTAAAATAAAAACATATGGAAAATATATTACTAAGTATTAAAACTCAGAATTTTCTATGACTAATATGAGAGTAGACAGTGAACGAAGAATATGGAGGGGAAGAACTTTATTATAATCTACTAATGAACACTTTTGTATTTGTTTTTAGCTCATAGTTAGGTCAATCCTGGATGTGACAAAGAAAGCTCATGCGGTGCTAGAGATCAAACTCTGTTCTCTCTCTCACATGCAGAGCACATGTTTCAAACAATAGAACTGTCTCTCTAGTCCTTGGAAACATTTTTATAGATAATGTTATTTTAGAATAAAATAAACTTATTTTGCTATTCCTCTATTGCTAAAAAATACTTAAAATATCATCTCAAATATAAGGTTTAAATATGATCTCTAAGAAAAAATCAGTAAAATTACACATTTTATAAAATTGATCTACTGAAATCCTTAAAAAATATTAAGAAAACTAAGTTAGAATAAATTAAATAATTGGGATTGCTTACTTTGATTTACCTAGACTCCATTATTACTATAAAAACATGACCTCCTATTATGATGGAACTAAAATTTGTCTATTTTGTATAAATTGGGTAGTGCCAAGAAAGAACAAACATTAAAAATTGTTCAGAAGATTTGATGATTCAAGTTATTAAAACCTACTTGAGTAGCCATAATGAGAATTATTTGGAAGCTGGACACCACTATATTTACATTATTGTTAAGTCTAATTTTCATTATGCATTACATATGAAATGAATTTATGTTGTAATAGTTACACAATTGTTGAATGATCAGTAACAAACACTGTAACTTCTTTCTAAAGAATTTCTACCTAAATTTGCTTGGGCTTTTATTTATTTAACTTTTCTTCTTGATTTTCTTAATTTTGAACACAGTTATCCCATGATTGGTCTAGATGGAATATTTCATGCTTCATTCTTAACAAGTCTTCCTGCAGCATATGCAAAAACTTACTACTACTCTATCTTATTAATAGAGTACTACTACTCCATCTTATTGAGCAGCATAATGGGAAAAGCATGACTTGTGGATTTAAAATAGTCAACTCAGAACCAAAGAGATAGTACAGCAGGTAGGTTACTTGCCTTGTACATGACCAACGTGGGTTTGATTCCCAGCCTTCCAAATGTTTCCTGGAGTCCATCAGGAGTGATTCATCAGTGCATTGTCAGGAGTAACCCCTGAGTATCGATCAATGTGGTCCCCAAACAAAAATCAATCAATTAATTTATTTATTAAACACCTATGAATTTAGAATGGCTGATTGTCTTTCTGCTCTGTTTACCTTAGTCATTACTGAGCTACTACAAATTTCATTTCCCTTCTCAAAAATTACAGTTCCTCACATGTTAGAGTAACAAGACTACAAATTTAAAACATGCATAGAGAAAATAAAATTTCTTTCATTTGTTCTGCCAACATTCTAGATACTTCCATCCTTAAAATTGAGTCTATAATGTGGGAATAAAGGGTTGCTAAAATTTCCTTTGGATTAAATATAGACTCTTAAGAAAACATTGTTTTCTCAATTACCTAAATTCCTCTTCATGGTAGCCTCTGGGTTCATGAAAGGAGAGGTGTAACATGAACAACCTTATAAAAGTAACTTTTATAAAAGATAAATAAAACTCTACTTATGAAATATGAAAGAGGTAAGGAAAGAGACCACATTCCAGAGTGAATCCATGTTTCTTCGGAGAGAAGAGGGAGCTTTGTAAAGGAAAGGGAGGAATTACGCATCCCAAACTAGGTTGTAAGTGACTCAGAGGAATGGAATGCGTCCCATAAATCTAAAGGAGGATGCTGCACCTCCAGAGTGGAAAAGTGTAGATGACTCCCAAGCAAGAAGGGTGCAAGCCAAAAGCTTCTTCAAAGCTGATCTCAGGGGGATTGTTCCAAGCTGCCCTGCCCTGGGTCTGTTTTTGAGGAGGGACCAAATTCTCACTTGATGGATCTGACTTTTTGAAATTAACTGAAATTCATCACCTGATTTCCTGCTTCAAAAATAAAACCACTTTCTACTATTCAGAATACAATATAGGGAACTAAAACAAGGAACCAAAAAATATTATTTAGATTTTAGAAGTTGTATATATATTCTGAATAACTGTCATCACTGTCATTCCATTGCTCATTGATTTGCTCGAGTGGGCACCAGTAATGTCTCCATTGTGAGACTTGTTGTTACTATTTTTGACATATCGAATACACCACAGGTAGCTTGTCAGGCTCTGCGGTGCAGGCAGGATACTCTCAGTAGCTTGCCAGGCTCTCCGTGAGGGGCGGAGGAATCAAACCCGGGTCAGCCACGTGCAAGGCAAACACCTTACCAGCTGTGCTATCGCTCCAGCTCAGAATATTGTTATTCTGAATAACAATAACTAGAAACAATTATGTTAGACCTCTATATATGCAGTTTATTCCTGGCCTCAACATTTCAACTATTGCAAGAGTAGTGACAAAAACAAAACTTTATGCTGTAAATTACCTTAGATAAAGCTTTAGTCTTACTATAATTATCTATGATATATTTATATAATTATGCTGGCTACATTTTTTTCAATACTATCAGTGGATTAGTCTTGAAAACATAAAGTTCAGAGAAATTAGAGCACTTGCCAAAGGTCATCTAGGAATTACTAAGTGACTTGGATTCGTTAAAAGCCAACTCCCCACTTCTTGCCCCAATTTTCCCTCTCTCCATCAGGTACAACAAAACTATGAAATTAGTGTTTTTCTAGTAAGAATGCTATTTTGTTTTAACTGTTTTACTGAACTAGCAATCTGGCTTCCCAGTGTACCCAGACACCGATAATAGTATAAGGTAGGAGTTTGGAGAGATAACATTAGTCTGAGATTGGGTAAATAGGAGACAGGAGGAGGAGACCTAAATTCTGTCTCTACTTTGCTTTGTCCCAGGGAGCTTTCATGGGGAAGACAGCAAGCAATGAAGCAATGCGCGAAGAGACTAGGAAAGTGGGGCAGCTACAACTGGGTACCATTTAGTTGGTCTTGTCTGTTTGATAGAAAAATGTCCTCAGAGTCATTTTTCATCTATACATCTGGATAGTGGGCTGGAGCGATAGCACAGCGGTTGGGCTTTCGCCTTTCATGCGGCCAACACGTGTTCAATTCCTCCACCCCTCTCGGAGAGCCTGGCAAGCTACAGAGAGTATCGAGACCTCCTGGCAGAGCCTGGCTATTTACCTGTGCGTATTGGATATGCCAAAAACAGTAACAATAAGTCTCTCAATGAGAGACATTACTGGTGCCAGCCCGAACAAATCGATGAGCAACGGGATGACAGTGACAGTGACATCTGGATAGTGATGTTAGGATGAACATCCCTGGATAAATAGGTTGAAGATCTCCTGACCAGCCGCAGAACAACCAGAGGAACAGCACTAATAAAAACAACTCTTGGAAAAGATCTGATTACCGCATGGTAGAGGGCCGCAGCTGAGCACTTTGCATGATCCACAGCAATAACGGTAACATCGATCATGAATGAGAAGTGTGTGTTGTGTGGTTTCAGTGAGACCCTCTGAAAGCATGTTTCTCTATTTATGTCACTTGTTAATAATAATGATAAAAGCAACACTGCCTATTTATTATGTGGGAGTTGCCAGGAATAAATTTCCTGCTGTTCTGTGAATTTGGATGGGTGCCTGCACCATCAGTAACTGCCGATCCACACCACCCCATTTGTTAACCTCCTGAAGGAAGATTAAACTCCCGCCACATAGCTTGGCATCACAGAAAGCCTTGATTTTAGTCACTAAGGCCTAGTTTCCCTTTACTGCCTCAGGCTGCTAATCTACTTTCTTCTATCATAGAGTTACCTCTATAACAGAACACAAAACAGATAGTTGCATCCTGCTTTGAATAAGAAGAAACACTCCAAGTATGAACACTCAGAGGTGCTTACATGTGCTCCTGGAGAAGGGCTAGCGGGACCCGGTGGTCTCAGTTCTTCACTTCCAGGGTCCAGTCTCACACATTTTGTCTGTCTGCCTGCCTACTTCTTGGTAACCAATTCTCTCTCTCTCTCTCTCTCTCTCTCTCTCTCTCTCTCTCTCTCTCTCTCTCTCTCTCTCTCCTCTCTCTGTCTCTGTCTCTGTCTCTTTCTCTCTCTCTTTCTCTCTCTCTGTCTCTGTCTCTTTCTCTCTCTCTTTCTCTCTTTCTCTCTCTGTCTCTCTGTCTCTGTCTCTTTCTCTCTCTTTCTCTCTCTCTGTCTCTGTCTCTTTCTCTCTCTCTTCCTCTCTTTCTCTCTCTGTCTCTCTCTGTCTGTCTCTCTCTCTGTTTCTCTCATCTCTCCTTTCTCTTTTTCTCTCTCCCTCTATTCCTACATTTCTCCCTCTCCCTCACTTTTTCTTTCATTTAATTATAAAAAGGGGGAGTGATAGTGCCGTGGATTCAACACATATCTTACTTGTGACTGACTGGGGGTTCAATCCCTGGGACCCTATAACCACAGCTAGGTGTGATCCTGAGTGTCAAGGCAGGAGTCAGCCCTGAGCACTGCCAGGTGTGGCCCCCAAACAAAACCAGAATCAGACAAAAAAGCACGAAGAGAGCAGTCATTAAACACCACAGCTCTTCACAATGCGGACTATCCATTACTCTGCATTTAAATTATTTTAACTTAAAAAGACTATCTTCCTTCTCTCCTCTCTTCTCTTAACTTTCTGCAAACCAAGTGTGGAAAAGATACTGGTCTGAAAAATTACATGGGTGGAATAATTTGAAGTTTTGAAAAAACATTCTAAACATAAGATGCCTCAAAACATGGAAACATTATGCCTGCTTAGGTTTAAAGGTTTCCTTCCAGACAAATTCTTGTGGAAACACACCAGCCAGAACTAAACCCACCAAAACCAAATTCTCTCCTTTTATGTAACATTTGGAAGCAGTCACTCACAAAAAGTGTTTGATATATTCTACTTATATTGTAAAATCCTAGCTACTTTGACATAAAGTTTCCAGAGGAAAAATATCTCACTCTTAAAATGTGGTAATAACTTCTGCAACTGAACCAAACTGAGATGTACGCATTAGTCATAAGAATGATCAAAATAAGCAGACCACTTTTTGATCCACTTTTTAAAGACTATTTAAAATAGAGCTGAGTGAAATGAGTCAAAAGGAGCAGGACAGAAATAGAATGATTGCAGTCATCTGTAGAATCTATAAAAGCATAAGTTGAGTTTGATACCCACAGACAGTGTACAAGGGCCAGGAAGACTGGTCCGTGGATGGAAGCTTGTCACAGTGGAAGTGCAGGAGGACAGTTAGGATAGAGATGGTACCACTATGACAATGATAGTTAGAAAACATCAGTCTGGATAAGAACTGAACGCTGATAGTAATTAAAGGGATATACATGATAACTTCTCAGTACCTATATTGTGAACTATAATGCCCAGAAGGAAAGAAAGTGAGAGAGAAAGAGAAAGAAAATATTGCTTGCCATATTTGAGGTGCGGAGGGTGGCAGGAGGGAAGCTAGGGGCATTGGTGGTGGGAAATATACACTGGTGAAGGCATGGGTATTGGGAAATTGTATGACTAAACCAGTCATAAACAACCTTGTATCTGTGTATCTGATGGTGATTCAATAAAAATAAATGATTTTTTAATAGAGCTGTAGTAACATTAAGTAAAAGTGACTTAAGCCTCTTGAAGGGCATAGTTTTTCTGGCTTCCCAAGTGAAATCCACTGACATGTATTATAAAAAAAAATACCCCATCTTAATTTTTTTTTAAAAATTGCGATTTTCATACATTTTCTTTTCATAAATTAGTTCACAATAGTTCATTAAAGATTATATTCAGGGTCTGGAGCGATAACACAGCGGGTAGGGCGTTTGCCTTGCACACGGCGAACCCGGGTTCTATTCCCAGCATCCCATATGGTTCCCCAAGCACTGCCAGGAGTAATTCCTGAGTGCAGAGCCAGGAGTAACCCCTGAGCAATGCAGGTGTGACCCAAAAAAGAAAAAAAAAGATGATATTCAAATACCCACCCCACAAGCTAGCCTCTTCCCACCACAATTAGAGGGAAGTGTGTGAAGGTTGTTGTATTTTGTTCTGGGGCCATCGTAGCCTGAAAATACCCCATCTTAATTCTAGTACATTTTTGTAGAGAATTGGGTAGCCAAGGGTCTCCTAAATAGCTCCTAGGAGGCCTGGGCAGGCGTTTCTTGACCTGCTGGGCTAGCAGTTCTATGCAAGGTTCCCAGAGACACGGTGCTACCTGGGCCCAGCCATAATAGGAGTTCCTAGGTTATGCTGGCAGTGCCTAGGAACCACAAAGGGAATAAAGGGTGATAGTTAGGGAACTATGTCTTGCTGGGTCCTCCCCCACCCATTTATTTTTTAAATCACCATGAGAAACACAGTTATAAAGCTATTTGTGATCAGGTTTAAGTCATACAATCTTCCATCACCCATCCTTCCTCCAGTGTACATTTCCCACCACCAATGTCCCCAGTATCCCTCCCACCACCACCCCTCCAGTCTGCCTCTATGACAGGCACTTTTTTTACTCTCTCTCTCTGTCTTTCTCTTTTTCTCTGTCTCTCTCTGTCTCTCTGTCTCTCTCTCTCTCTCCTTTTGGGGATTATGATTTGTGCTACAGTACTGATAGGTTGTCATGTTTGGTCCTTTACCTACTTTCGGCATGCAGCTCTTACCCAGTGATCATTTACAGTTATCATTGTCATAGTGGTCCCTTCTCTGTCCCAACTGCCTTGTCCTCCAGTACATGAGACAGGCTTCCAACTGTAAACCAGACCTCCTGGGCCTTGTTTCTACACTCCTTGTACTCTCATACTTGTCTTGTACTATTTTTTATATTCTATAAATCAGTGCAATTATTCTATGCCTGTCCCTTTGTGGTTCCTTTGTGGCACTGCCAGGGTGACCCAGGAAACCAATTATTCTATGTCTTTCCCTCTCTTTTCGACTCATTTCACTCAGCATGACACTCTCCATGTCTATCTATTTATAAGTGAATTTCATGACTCCTTTTTTCTTAACAGCTGCATAGTATTCCACTGTGTACTTGGAAAATGTGCCATACTTTCTTTAACCAGCCATCTGTTTTCAGGCATTCAGGTTGTTTCCAAACGATTGTGAACAGTGCTGCAATGAACATAGAAGTGTGGATGGCATTTCTGCTGTGTGTTTTGTGCCCCCAGGGCATATTCCCAGAAGAGGTATTGCTGGGTTATATGTGCTGGGCTTTAAACTGAAGTTAGTTGCATGCAAGACATATACTTCAACCCCCGTACTATCTCTCAGGTCCCTCTAATACATGTTTGATTGGCAAAAGAAAACTTGGAGAGAAGTAAATAGGTCTATAATTTTCTTTTTTTAAAAATTTTATTGAATCACTGTAAGATAGTTGCAAGCTTTCGTTTTTGGGTTACAGTCGCACAATGATTGAACACCCATCTCTCCACCAGTGCACATTTCCCACCATCGATATCCTGAGTATATCCCTCCTTTCCCACCCTCCCCCTGCCTCCATGGCAGGCTATTTTCCCCATACTCTATAATTTTCCAGAGTAAAAATTTAAATGGCATTCCACTTTCATAAATTCTCCAATAAAATTATGAGATGTCTATGCAAAGACTTATTAGCATTTGAAATTGTCCAGTCAAAATTTGACCATTTGACCACCTTATATGCTTATATGATTCATAGCCAGACTCCATAGCCATGCCACTGGACTCCAGGCCAGGCTGTTTTCACTTGGGGGGCCCCAGAGTGGGGCGGGTGAGAACCCTCCCCTCCCCAAAGGACCCAGCTCTGGCAGCCGATCTCCACTACCCAATCACTGCCATGCTCCAGGTTGCTTTCTGGACGTTCCGGCTGAGCCTCACGAATGAATGAAGTCCCATGAAACCCAGATAATGCGGAACTTTGTGACCTTGGACTCTGGACTCAATGGAACCCTAAAGCAAAGATCCTCTGCCTGCTATCCCCCAATCTCCTATGACCCAGGGATCACACCCATAAGCCACACCCTGCCATACCCTGACTTTGTGACCTTGTGAACTTTAAGACAGTTCCTACCCATTTTCCATAATTACCGCACCATATTTGATGGAATTCAGACAGTAGGCAACAAATCATAGAGTAATATATATATACACATATATATTACGATCTATGATTAATATATGTGTATATATTAATCATATATATACTATATATGTGTGTGTGCATATATATATATATATATATATATATATATATATGTCCCTGAAAGAGACTCCAATCATTGGGAAAGAGAGGTAAGGAGAGAAAATCTCAGCACTGGGAGGAATAGAGACCTTACTGGTGCCCACTTGAGTAAATCAACAAACAACGGGATATCCGTTCTGACAGTATGTTTACTTAATTCTTATCATATCTATTGCACATAAACCCATGCAGAGCCCTACACATTATACCAATTTTTTTCCAACAGTCTGAGCTTCCCATACCCTAAATAAATTCCATATGAACTGTATAATGTTGCATACTAAAAGAACACAACCTTTGCTTTAACAACACATTTATCAATGCACATGAGTCGCTGTGTCCATTAGGTGATTCCGAGCTCTTCACTAGATTTGTTCATGCATTTGTAGTCAAACACATGTCAGGTAGTTGGATTACTGGGAAATGTGACGACGACTTTGTGTTGTCTCAGGTCCTTGTGTCTCTGAGAGAGAAAAATTTTACTCAGGACTTCCAAGGCAGAAAAGTAACAGATTTTATTAAGGAAAAGGAAGGAAGGGAAAGTAGGACTCTCAGGGAAACATCCAGAAGAAGCCACCCTGAGAAGTGCACAACCTTGCAGAATGCACTGTGTGGGTTTTTGTTTATAGCTAACTATCCTGCTGCTATATTACTTTCCAAGTGAGAAAGTTTTGGTATCAGTGATATTATGCTCCTCAGGATGCAAGATCTAACAGCAAACATCACTCTTTCTGTCAGGATGCACAATCTGTAAGAATCTTTTTCTTGATAGTTTTGGACTTTGAGATCCCACATCTCACGATACTTTGAATCTAGGTATTCTCAGCATCTTTGATTAAACATGAGATTTCTCTTGTTATTGCTAAGTCCCCAACGAAGTGCTGTATTTCTGATGAATGGGCTGTGACTTTATACTAAGCTTCTGGTTTCTCATATCCTGTGCTTCAATTCTACTACATAGAGTCTTATTCTTAAATTTCACGTCCAGTAATTTTTTTCTTTTCTTCAAGTCTATTTCTTCATTGTACTTTTGCTTTTTTTTTTATAGTCCCAGTCAAGGACAGGACACATTTTTCTGGTTAAAACAACTGGGGTCAAAGTTTTAGTGCTCTCCAAAAGGGAATGCCCTGCCGCAGAGGCAGGGTGGGGTGGTGGGCAATGGGATGGGGGTGGTGGGAAGGATACTAAGAACACTGGTGGAGGAGAATGGACACTGGTGGAGGGATGGGTAAACGATCACTGTATGACTGAAATGCAAACATGAAAGTTCATAAATTTGCAACTGTACCTCAGGGTGATTCACTAATAAAAAAAAATTTTAAATAGTTTTACTGGTCTCAAGAACACTCAAAGTTTTCTGACTAGACTTCTAAGAATTATTCAAATTTGTGGTCCCACACTTCATTCTTCATACTGGATGAGGTACCCTGATATTTATGTTTTAGATGTTACTGTCAATGATTTTCCTAAATTTGTAACTCTTTAAATCATAATAACAGAATATTTTCTTCATTCTTCATTCTTGTGTTTTCTTGTAGAGCTTTGCAGTATCTTTAATTTTGTCAGTACTTCATTAATATGTTTGAATAAATGACAGAAGTAAATGTTTAAGTGAACATAACTTTTTATTTGTATATTGTGTGTATTATATAAGAATATCTTCTGCCATTATGGCTTATCTGATATTATTTTAACACTGATAGCTTAGCAAGGAAATTATCAACAATGATCTAATTTAGTAATATAAAACTGCTTCCATTACCTCCAGATACTTATCTATAAAACGTCTGAACTTACTGGGTACCATAGTGATCTTTATTTCTATGGAGGCTAAGTGGAGAAATGGATCTCTGATTCAGTGATATCGAGAAAACAAAATTCGATAAAAGCAGTACATACTACTTTGTAGATAAAACATTGATTTCTGTCTTAGTCACTTTCATAAGAAAGTACAGTTCTTTTTGGTCTTTGGTACACATAAAATTGGTGGGAAAGTAAAAGAAGTATGTCTAGAGTTCTTTAATAAAAAGAAATCAGTGTAGTTTAGCTTCTCTCTTATCTTTCCTAATGCTTTTGTATTTCATTTTCAGCAAAAAATAAACTCAGGGACCATAGCAGAATAAGTCTTTAACTGTTAATTTTATATGTAGCTTTACAAGGTCAAGAGGTGACCAGGTAGTTTGGTTGAATATGATTTCTTGCTGTTTGTGAGCATGTTTCCAGATAAGATTGATTTTTAAACAACATATTGAGCAAAGTAGTGTCTTCTTATTGTGAACAAACACAATAAATTTTATGAAATATAATTTTTTAAAGATTTATTCATTTAAGAAAAAACCTAAATAGAATCAAAGGTTGAGTAAGAAAGAATTTTTTTTTCTCTCTTCCCACCTTAGAACTGGAACGTGAGTTATACTTTGTTTTGGAGTTCAGTCTCTGACAACTAATTTGTATAAGTATCTCTGTCTACTAGTATACTTCTCATGTGATAAAACTTCCTGATTCTTGGACTTTCATTGTTCCTCACATCTGGATTTCTCAACCTCCATAAGGTGTGATCCAGTTGTTTATAATAAACCTTTGTTTGTTTTCTCTGGAGGAACCTAAGAAATATAAAATACTTCCTCAAAAGAGAGAAAGTACAGTAGGTAAAGCTCTTCCCTTACAAAAAGCTGACCCAGCTGTGATCCCTGGAAACAATTATGGTTCTCTGAGTCTTTCTAGGAAAGATCCCTGAGAACAAAGCCAGGAGTAAGTCCTGAAAACCCCCTGGGTGTGGTCTAAAACCCCAATCAAAAAAAAAAAAAAAGAAGCAAAGAAATCCTGTTAAGTTTTACTGAACAAGCTAAGCAATTCTATGATGATCTCAGATTCCAGTCAGATTAGAAGGAATGACTCCTTATTATCAGAATTTAACCTTCAAGTATTTTTAAGAATCTGCTTTCTGAAAATACATAAACTACTCAGCCAATGCATTTTAAAAGCCAAGGTTTTTAGAACAAAAGACCAAGCAGAGGTGAAATTCATAATGTCTGTGTATGCTAGCAAGGCTTCAAAAAGTAATTAATATGAGTAATACTCATCTTTAAAGGTCTGATGGTTGTCATGGTACTTAGCAAAGATGTGGTTATCATTCTTTAGTGTTCATGCACCATTAATAAAAAGGGATGCTACAACTCTGCAGACTGCAGAGAAAGTCTTTGTTTTTAAATAATATCTTCGAAAGCAGATTAGGTAGTATTGTATGAAAACGTGTGCATACTTTGAATTAAAGAATATATAATCAAGGGAAACTTAATCAAAGACAATGCAATAATACATAAGAATTCGCCTAACTCAAATACTTAAAATCTAGAATATGTCTATATTTATTTATATATGTGTGTATATATAAATATATATTTATTATATAAATAAATAAGTATATACACAGCAGCGGTAATAGCAGTAGAGTGGAACAAGGACTAGCATTTCTAGGAGGCGATCACGTGGGGTTCAAAGGCATGAAACTCTGCTAATGTTTCCCCCCCCAGGTTAGAAAGGTGGAGGCCTGGATTCCCCAGCAGGTGGCCACTAATAATAACATTCTCCAAGATAAAACACACATTGGGCCACAAAACATACCTCCAAAAATTCAAACTTTACTACAAAGCAGTAGTAATTAAAACAGCATGGTATTGGGATAAAAACAGACCTGCAGACCAATGGAACAGAGATAAATGAACTGTCACATACCCCCAAATATATGGCCACTTAATCTTTAACAGAGGAGCAAGAAATGCAAAGTGGAACAAGGAAAGCCTCTTCAACAAGTGGTGCTGGGAAAACTGGAGAGTAACCTGCAAAAAAATGAACTCTGACCTCTCTCTCATGAAAGGCACAAAAGTCAGATCAAAGTGGATTAAAGACTTCAATATTAGACATGAATCTATAAGGTACATAGAAGAAAATGTAGGCAGAACTCTCCATGACATTGAAGCTAAAAGCATCTTTAAGGATGAAAAACCACTGACCATGGAAGTGGAAGCAACCATAAACAAATGGGACTATATCAAACTAAGAAGCTTCTGCACTTAAAAGAAACAGTGACCAAAATATAGAAATTTCCTACAGAATGGGAAAGAATATTTACCCAAAACCCATCTGATAAGGGATTAATATCCAGGATATACAAGACCATAGTAGAATTGTATAAGAAAAAAACCTCCAACCCCATCAAAAAATGGAGAGAAAAAATGAACAGAAGTTTCTCAAGAAAGAGATACAAATGGCCAAAAAGCACATGAAAAAATGCTTCACATCATTAGTCATCAGGGAGATACTAACCAAAACGACAATGAGATATCATCTCACACCACAGAGACTGGCACACATTCAAAAGAACAAAAGCAACCAAGGCTGGCGTGGATGCGGGGGAAAGGGGGGGGGGCGCTCATTCACTGTTGGTGGGAATGCTGACTGGTCCAGCCTTTCTGGAAGACACTATGGACAGTCCTTCAGAAACTAGAAATTGAGCTTCCATATGAACCCACAATACACTTCTGGGAATATATCCCGAGGATGCAAAAAAGCACAATCAAAATGACATCTGTACCTATATGTCCATTGTAGCACTGTTCACAATAGCCAAAATCTGGAAACAACCCAAGTGCCCTAGAACACTGGTTATAGAAACTTTGGTACATCTACACAATGGAATACTATGTAGCTGTTAGGAGAGATGAAATCATGAAATTTGCTTATAAATAGATAGACGTGGAGAGTATCATGCTAAGTGAAATGAGTCAGAAAGAGATGGTTAAATATAAAAGGACTGCACTCATTTGTGGAGTATAGAGGAACATCACATAAAGCTAACACCCAAGGACAGTACATACAAGGGCCAGGAGGATTGCCCCATAGCTGAAAGCCTGCTTCATGAGGGGAGGGGAGAAGGCAGCTGGAATAGAGAAGGGATCACTGAGAAAATGATGGCTGGAGAAATCAGTGGGGATGGGAGATACGTGGTGAAAGTAGATAATGGACCGAACATGATGACCTCTCAGTGTCTGTGTTGCAAGCCGTAATACCCAAAAGTAGAGAGAGAATATGGGAAATATTGTCTGCCATGGAGGTAGGGGGAGAGTGAGTAAGGGGGGGGTATACCGGGGATATTGTTGGTGGGGAATGTGCACTGGTGGAGGGACAGGTATTTGATCATTGTGTGATTGTAAACCAAAAATGAAAGTTTGTAACTATCTCAAAGTGATTTAATAATTTTTTTTAGGCACGCTCCTGTCTTTTCCGCCGCCATCATGGGTCGCATGCACGCTCCCGGGAAGGGCCTGTCCCAGTCGGCGCTGCCCTATTGCTGCAGCGTCCCGACCTGGCTGAAGCTCACGTCCGACGACGTGAAGGAGCAGATCTACAAGCTGGCCAAGAAGGGCCTGACGCCGTCCCAGATCAGTGTCATCCTGAGAGACTCCCATGGTGTCGCCCAAGTGTGCTTTGTGACAGGCAATAAGATCCTCAGAATCCTGAAGTCTAAAGGACTTGCCCCTGATCTTCCTGAGGATCTCTACCACCTAATTAAGAAAGCCGTTGCTGTCCGGAAGCATCTTGAGAGGAACAGGAAGGATAAGGATGCTAAATTCCGTCTGATTCTCATTGAGAGTCATATTCACCGTTTGGCCCGATACTACAAGACCAAACGAGTCCTCCCCCCCAATTGGAAATATGAATCATCAACAGCCTCTGCCTTGGTCGCATAAATTTGTGTATTCAAGCAATAAAATCTTTGTTTAACTAGAAAAAAAATAATTTTTTTAAAAAAAGAAACTATGGTCCATCTACACAATCTTTGGGGGAAAATGAAGTCATAAAATTTGCTTAGAAATGTATGGACATAGAGAGTATCGTGCTGAGTTAAATGAGTCATTAGAGAGACAGGTAAACAATGACTGCATTCATTTGTGGGGTCTAAAAAATAATATATACTATGAGACTAATATCCAAGACCAGACAAAATAGGATCTAGGAAAACTGGTAAACAGTTGGAAGCTTGTCTGTGGGACAAAGGGAAGTTAGGATAGATAAGGAATAAGGAACCAGTATGACAAAAATAGTTGGAAATTATCATTTTGGACAGCAGTTGAGTGTTGAAAATAGGTAAAGAGATAACCAAATAACCTCTTAGTATCTGTATTGCAAACCTTAATGCCCCAGAAGAGAGATAGTATAGTGTGTGTGTGTGTGTGTGTGTGTGTGTGTGTGTGTGTGTGAGAGAGAGAGAGAGAGAGAGAGAGAGAGAGAGAAGAAATTGCCTGCCATAGAGGTGTGTGTGTCAGGGGGGGGGACATTGGGAGGGAAACAAGGGACATTCATGGTGGGAAATGTACACTGGTGAAGAGATAAATATAAGAACATTATAAGACTGAAACTCAACCATGAACAACTTTATAACTGTGTATCTCATTGTGATCCATTAAAAAATGAAATAGATAAAATTAAGTGAATCTAATATATATGTGTGTATACACACTTACACACATGTATTGGAAGTCTATATCTGGTGGTACTCAGTGTTTACTCCTGGCTCTGTGCTCAGGGCTCACTTTTCATGGTGTTTGAGGTACTATTTGTGCTGCCAGAATTGTAACACAGATCTGTCATGTTCCAGGCAAGCATCTTACCTGCTGTACTCTCTCTCCAGTCCCAGTCTAGAACATTTTCTTCTTAAATGGTAGAACAATTTTGCTAAAACATGAACTTTCATGAAATACTTGAACCTTTTTTGCTACTATAAATGAGATAAAAAAGTGGCTCAAGGAATGACACTTGAGTTCTAGCCTTGGCACCAGGCATCACTGCCTATAGCTCGGATGAACTCAAGGAATGACTGTCATAAACAACCATCACAGATCTAATACATAAATGTCAAATTGGTGAGAACATCAGAATTATTGAGAATTAAAAATAGAAAGTACACAATTGAAAAAATATATTGTGAATACAGACATTTTCTTATCTGTCACTCTGAGAAGAACCAATATGGTATTTTATAAAGATGCAATGGACTAGGGAATAAAATTATAGCAAATATTTTAAAAC
The DNA here is from genome assembly GCF_027595985.1 of Sorex araneus. Taxonomy (NCBI): domain Eukaryota; kingdom Metazoa; phylum Chordata; class Mammalia; order Eulipotyphla; family Soricidae; genus Sorex; species Sorex araneus. Next base: position 185,179,749 of record NC_073306.1, on the reverse strand, counting down.
ACAAAGGAGCAGATTATTTTCAATAAACAATCAAAACTTTGCAAATAAAAATTTCATCTGTGATTTTATTATATTCTAGCACCCTATCATTCCAGCAAGGACTTTTTGTTTTAAAAAATCTGAATAATTTGCATGATTGTAACACTATCTGATGTGGATATATCTTAAAATCAAGGGGGCTGGAGCGATAGCACAGTGGTAGGCCTTTCACGTGGCTAACCCGTGTTCGATTCCTTTGCCCCTCTCAGAAAGCCCGGCAAGCTACCGAGAGTATCGAGCCCACTTGGCTGAGCCTGACAAGCTACCCATGGCATATTAAATATTCCAAAAACAGTAACAATAAGTCTCACAATGAGAGACGTTACTGGTGCCCACTCGAACAAATCGATGAGCAACAGGATGACAGTGACAGTGACTTTATACAGATAAATACTATTTGTTTCCCTACAAGGGCTGGAGCGATAGGACAGCGGTAGGGTGTTCGCCTTTCATGCGGCCGACCCGACTTCAATTCCTCCGCCCCTCTCAGAGAGCCTGGCAAGCTACCAAGAGTATCAAGCCCACACAGCAGAGCCTGACAAGCTACCTATGGCATATTGGATATGCCAAAAACAGTAACAATAAGTCTCACAATAAAAGACGTTACTGGTGCCCACTCGAACAAATCAATGAGCAATGGGATGACAGTGACAAGAAATATTTTGAAGGATTTTTTTTGTAACATTTCAAATATTCTCATAATCTAATTACTTTGCACTTTGTCTCTATATGATGACCTTGACAGAAAGCACACTATTTCATCATCACAAGGATCTTTATATTCCACCTTTAATGGCAGGGCACCAATGCAATGATGCAGCACTGCTTAGCCATGTTTGTGAGTCCACCTGAGCTACAGGCAGTGATGCCTGGTGCCAAGGCTAGAACTGGCATCAGGAACACACAACACATGCGACTTAACCTCTTTGCAACAACCCTACCCCTTGGCCTCCTTTATCCAATTCTTTTCTGGTGATTGTGAAATAATAAGTCATGATTTTTGTTTGCATGTCCATTTACAAGAGAGTAGCATAGTTTCCTCTTCTTATTTGTCATTTCTATATCATTTAAATTCTCTGATAAATCTCCCTTCCAATCTTTTACCAATTTTCTAATTGGATTGTCTTCTACTGTGGATTTTTAAAATTTCTTATGTAGTCAGGAAAAGAGGTTTAAGCAGATACATAACTTGTGAATATTGTCTTTCGACCTGTATTTGATTTTGACCTCTTAATAGGGCTTTTTGCTGAGCACATATCTTTATTTGTTGTGAAAATGGACTGTTTATCTTTTACAGTTTGTATTTTCAATGCCGTGTCTAAAATCTCTTCATCAAATCTTGGTTTTTAAAGATTTTCTCCTTTCTCTTATAAGAGTTTTATAGTTATGCATTTAAATCCATACTATATTCATAGTTCATTTTTATATAAGATAAAGGATTTAGGTTAAAGATTGTATGTTTATATTTTGCCTATGAATATCCAATTCATAGCACCATTTGTTGGAAATACTATTTTTCTTTTTTGAAATGTCCTCTGTATCTTTATCAAAAATTAATTGTATCATTTCTTTTACTGTTTACTATTTTGCTTGAATGATTTATGTGACACTTCCCCCAACAGTAATACACATTCCTAATGACTGTAGTTGGACAATAAATCTTGATATTGGGTGTAGTATTTTCTCCTAGTATATTATTTGAAAAATATATTAACTATTTGCTTCTTTTGCATTTACCATATAAACTACTTCATTTAATGTCCAGTAATATCCCTCTTAGAAGAAAGAATATATTAGTGCATCAGAAGTCAGAGCAAATGCTCAAATCTGAAATTTTGAAATATAAAGATGGTGTCAATTAAGTTATGAATCACGAAATCCCGTTAATCACCGATTTCTCAGGCGGGCTCGGTAACATCTCATTTCGTCCTTTCCCTGAGATCTTAGAAGTCTATCTCGACTCGGCCCTCCTAACGATGTTGCACTGGGGGCTTTTCAGGGTCAGGGGAATGAGATCCAGCTTGTTACTGGATTTTGCACATGAATACACCATGGGAAGCTTGCAAGGCTGTTCCATGTGGGCAGGAAACTCAGAAGATTGCCAGTTTCTCCCAGAGGGAGAAGTAGGCTAAAGATATCTTGTAGCTTCTGGGAGCTTGCTTTTAAGTCTCTGGATATTGGCCATTGATGGAATTACACACACCTGGGTTCCTCTGTCGGTACCTTCATGCATGAGGCCTGTCCGAACGTGTGGAGAGGGGCTTCCAGCATGGCTGTAGCTAGGTTCTGGTGGTCTTCAGCTGCCGGGAGCTCTGCTCGGGGTGGGGAGGGAAGCTGGAGCCCATCCCCTCCAAGGGGCCCCGGGGAAGACAGCCAGGCGTGTCTATTAAGTCATTGTGGGAAAACAGAGAAAATGATCCCTGTAGTAGAATATAGTCATAGGCTATTTTAAATTCATGTACATGACTTGTGTTCTACTATTTCTTTAATCAAGTCACTGTATGTTGGGTACACAGAGGAAGTACAGTAGGCAAGGTACTTGCTTTGAAAACAGCCAATCCAAGTTCAATCCTTGGCACCACCTATGGCCCCAGCCCCATGTGGTGTGTCCCACCACGAGTGATTCATATGCAGAGTCAGATGTAAAGTCCCTTGCACAGCTGAATGTGGCCCCACTACATCCAGCTGTGCTTTATTTTAAACAAAGCAAAACATCCTCCCCCCACCAACCAACCAACCAAAAAAAAAAAATCAGTGGATCTTATCTTATCTTGTCAATGTAGTTTTTTTCTTTAGTTCATTACTTAGCACCTGCTTGAGATTTACTATCACTGTCACTGTTACTGTCATCCCATTGTTCATCGATTTGCTTGATTGGGTGCCAGTAACGTCTCCATTCATCCCAGCCATGAGATTTTAGCAGCCTCTCCTTACTCGTCCTTCCAAACAGTGCCTTATTGAAGGCTCTTTCGGGGTCAGGAATGAGACCCGTTATTGTTACGTCATGGGGAGCTTGCCAGGCTCTGCCATGTGGGTGGGACATTCTTGGTAGCTTGCCAGGCGCTTTGAGAGGAGATTTACTATAATTATTTGGTTTGCCGCCATACCCAGCAGTGCTCAGGGCATACTCCTGGCTCGGCACTCAGGAATCACTGATGGTGAACTAGGGGGACCTTATGGTGCCAGGGATCTAACCCAGATCAGTTGCATGCAAGGCAAAGGCCCTTCTCGCTCTGCGATTGTTCTGCCTAGTGAGTTATTTTAAGCCTCTCCTGAACCCAAGATGCCTGCCCAAGCACGGGAAGCAAATGACCTTAGGTCAGGAACCAGAAAGAGTTTTAAGGCCTTTCATTCTGCCAGAAACACACTTAAAATTTAAAGCATTTTGAGCTCACAGCCTCTCTGGGGCTTTCTCTGAGCAAGTGCCCTACCCACTATACTATCTCTGGCCTCTCTTGTTTTATTATTACAGAACTATTTTTTTTTCTTTTTATTTAATTTATTTATTTATTTTATTGAATCACCATGTGGAAAGTTACAAAGCTTTCAGGCTTAAGTGTCAGTTACACAATGCTCAAACACCCATCCCTTCACCAGTGCACATATTCCACCACCAAGAACCACAGTAAACCTCCCCCTCAACCCCCACCCCTCAGCCCCCCACCCTGCCTGTGTAGCTGATAAACTTCACTTTACTTTCTCTTTACTTTGATTACATTCAATATTTCAACAAAAAACTCACTATGATTGACACAACTATTGTTTATAAGAACATGGAACAGAAGATGCTTTTGATTTCTATCTAGAGGAAATCAGTTCTTGCAGAATTTTTCTGGGCTAATCCTAGGAAATCTACTCTATTTTCCTTTACTCCATTTCCTCTCATTCTGATTTTCTTAATCTTTTACCTCATCTACTTCATTATGGAATCCTACTTAGCCTCTCCTAGGATCCAAACCCAGATAAAACTCTGTGCAATATATGGTGAGGTATTTGGATGCTGGAAAGAGGTTCCCAAGTAGTGATTCAAAGGTCCTCCCAGTGATTTCCTGCCAAGGGGATAGTGGTACAATATAAAAGTCTAAGGAGGCAATTCTCTCTGGGTCCCAATGGGCCAATCTGTCCCAGCTCGGGGCTTGAAAACCGGGGTCGACCCTATGCAAGACTAATCCTTATACTATCTCTCTGACCCCTGTAGAAATGGGCTTCATGTCAGGACAGAAACCAGACAGGATTTGTAGGTGCTAAAGATTTCTTAGTGTCCTCACCTGAAATGAGACAGATAAATTTCAGTCTAGTCTCAGAATGATCTTATGCAATTACAAAACATGTTTTCTAGTAGTTTATATCACCTCTTCAGTGAAATTCTATAAAATACTACTTAAAAACATTCCTCTAACCTTAATGTCACTAAACAAGAACTGTTTTTAAATCATAGCTTAGTATTTTCCATCACCTCAGAATGCAAGGTAAGTATTAAAGTAGAATTCAACATATTCCAACTGAGAGTTAGAAAATAAATATTCAATCCTGTTACAGTATTTTCTTAGAAAGCAATGATAAGAAAAACTTTTTTTTTAAATTTCATGTATTTGTTTGTATGACTACTCCTACAAAAAGTAGGAGTAGTCATACAAAGTAGACATCATAGATGAGATGTCTGCCCAAGTAATCATCATTATTATTACTCAAACATAAATAAATACAGAATCTGAGGGTTAAATGAATGCAAAGTAATATCCAGGCAGAACTTCTCTCTCCAAGGAAACAAACTTTCCAAAATACTATATTATCCTTTTATAAAAGGCTGCAGCGATAGCACAGCGGATAGAGCATTCGCCTTTCATGAGGCTGACCCAGGTTCAATTCCTCCATCCCTCTTGGAGAGCCCAGCAAGCTACCGAGAGTATCTCGCCCACACGGCAGAGCCTGACAAACTACCCTTGGCATATTCAATATGCCAAATAGTAACAACAAGTCTCACAATGGAGACGTTACTGGCTCCCGCTTGAGCAAACCAATGAGCAACAGGATTACAGTGACAGTGATCCTTTTATAAAATGGCAAAAAAAACATGGGGTAGTAACCATAAAAAATAAAGCTACACAGTACAAAACTGTTAAAAAAAACAAAATTTCAGATTACTTACATAGTCTAGAAGCATAATTTGCTTGGATTAAGACCACATGAAATGTTTCAATAATTATAAGAAATTTTTCTTAACCATACAACAAATGGGGTAAAAAAAAGACAGAGAGATAGAAATACAGGTAAAGAGCTGAAAACATAAAGTAACTATATTGCCTATTTTTAGTACTAAGTGAAGTATCAGAAGTTTTAATGATTCGGTTGTTTCACCTAGAGGAAAGATATCGATTAAAATAATTGTTTATTGTTCAGGGATTGTTAAGAAGGTGATTGAGGTCATACCCAAAGGATTGTTTTATAACCATTAAGCCTCTAGTTTGTGTCTCATCTCTTCCAGTTAATGTATAGCCTGACACTGAAGCAAAGACCCAGTAGACAGACTATCTTGACATACAGTGTTAGACTAATACAAATTGATTACATTCTAGCTCACTGCCGCAGAGAAAAATCTATAACTACTAATGGGTTTTGCTCTTGGGGTTGGAAGTCACAAAAATATTATATTTCTGTCCTTGAATATTAATTAATTTTCCTTTAGTGACCACTTTAGGAAATATAAGACCACAGAAGGCTAAAAGGTTCTCATAAAATTCAACTACTACATGTTTAAAGAAAGTAAAGTAGACTTTTTATATAAAACAATGTGGTTTCTTTATATTACAGCTTTAGTAATAACTAATCATTATCATCATGGTGATCTCTAGTTGCCTTAATGGTTACCCATAGTAATTTAGCTTATTCTGCAAGGAATTCCTGATTGATTAAAGTATGCACATCATATATAGTCTTACGAAAAGATGTCTAATCCTTTTTATGGTGTTGAAAAAATATAGTCTGAGTTTATACTCATTAAGAAATCTCATTTAAAACCTCAAATGTATGAGAAAATAAAATATATCTGTAAAAGGGAGAGGGTGAAAAAGTCCCCACAGTTGAAATAAACTTTGCTGCTATTTAATATGGCTTAATTGCAGAAACAAATGTTCTAACTGACAAATGGAACCAATTTGAACACCATTAACTCTTTGTCCCTGAAGGGAGGAAAATTGAAACTGACAGTGTTTATTCGGCATTGTGTATAAGGATGAAAATATTTTGAATTTTTAAAATAAATAAATAATTTAACTGGGGACAGAGAAATAATACAGCGGGTAAAGATCTTGCTCTTCCTACATAGCAGCTTGATCCCCGCCACCCCATTTGGTCTCTCAGACCCTACAAAGGCATCACACCTGGTAGGTCTATGAGACTACAATGAGAGGAGGAAGAAAATGTAAGGAGGGAGAGGACTTTGAGGTTATGAGGAGACTACGGTGATGCAACTCTGATGACTGGGACTACGACCAAAAAGACAACCGTGATTGTGCCATGAGAGGAGAGATTGGACTACGCTGGGGAGGAGAGAGAAATAAACTGTCCACCGGCCAGCTTGGGGCCTGGGCCCAGTTTCTCTGTTCCCCCAGTCCTTCGTTCGTCCATCGCCGTGGGGAACAGTTCTTGGCCACAGAATGTTCAAGTCCCATGAGTGCCCCTCACTTTTTCCATTAAAACTCACACACCTCTGGGTTCAACAATGCATTGCTTAAGTCAAAAATCAAATTAAAATGTGCTCAATGACTGAGTTCAGCCCTGCCTGTGCTCTCTAATGGTCTTGAAAAAGATAGAACTAAGCTGCCTTGACTGAAAGATGGAACACAGTTGAGATTTACCTATTGTCCCAGGAAAAACCATGCAAAATGATCTGACAATCTGTTAATAATACCACACACTAGTCCATCCCTCCAGAATGGTCAGGAAAGCTGAGCAGTACCTAATTTTCTTTTTAAGTTTTGAGCACCGTGGTTTCCAACAGTTCATGCTAGGGCTCCATGAACTGTGCTGTAACATTACAACCTCTATGAGGGTGTTCACTTCTCTACATCATTGTAAACAGTAAATTCTTCTGTTTGCAACAGAATTTTGTAACTATTTGTTCCACATCATTATTCACTCACTCTCTTACTCCCCTCCTGTTGTTCATTGATTTGCTCGAGCCAGTGCCAGAAATGTCTCCACTTGTCCCTGTCGCATTCAGGGTCAGGGGAATGAGGCCCATTATTGTTACTGTTTTGGGCATATCAAATATGCCACAGGTGGCTTAACAGGCTCTGTCATGTGAGATTCTGCCTCACTCTCTTCCAGGAGCTTTGTTTTATAGTGTCTGGATCTTAGCCATTGATGAGATTACATGGCACTGGGGGCAGTTTGTGGGTGTGACTGCCGAGCTACTGGAAAACTGGGGATCTGGATAGAGGAGGCCCAGTCCCGATCCGAGCAGGCTTGGAGATCTCAGCCACGGGTCCTGCATACCTGGGTTCCTCTGTTGGCTCCTTCATGGGTGAGGTTCTTCCAAGTGTGTGTAGAGTGGCCTTGAGCATGGCTGTGGCTAGGTTCTGGAGGTTTCCGGCTCCTGTGACTCTGCTTGGAGTGGGGAGGGAAACTCAACCCGCCCCCTACTGAGGGGGCCCCAGTGAAGACAGCCTGGCATGGGGGCAGGAGATTCTGCTCACATCATTATTAAGGCCATAAAATAATAATACTGAAAATGTACTGTTGCTGCAACACAACATTGATTTTGAAGCCTTGACAGGTATTTAGTATACCATTAGCGGTTGCTGGCAAAACTAAAAGAAGACTTTTTTTTCAAAAAACAATGAAAGAATGAGATAGGTTCTATATCAACTTTCTCAACTGAACAAGTAGACTCCTATAAATCTTAAAAGTGTTGACTCACAGCAGCTTCTCACATTAAAAATGCTAAAAGTTAATACTAGAAAAACAAGCAAATCTCAAAAAAATTAGGATGCAGTGTGCAGTGCATGTAATAGGTTCAAACATGATATATCAAAAAGTTCTTTTCTTGTTCTTTTTAAAATTTTACTTTATCTTTATAAAGTTGTTCACAATAATTTGTTACATTTAATATTCCAACATCAATCCCAGTACCATTATACTTTGCCACTATCATATTTTGAATGTTTCCACTCCGACCCCCAAACCCTGCTCCCAAAGCAGGACCTAAACAATTTATTTTGCACTGGAAACAATCCCAAAAAATTTCCTTGGAGGAAAGTGTGTAAAGATTGTTGTATTTCACTCTGAAACCATCAAGCCCTTGTATAAGAGATTACTAACATATTGTTAAAGGTTGAGCCTTGTGTGCATATATATGTGTATATATATATATATATATATACATATATATCACTGTATCACTGTCATTTCTTGCTCATTGATTTGCTTGAGCAGTCACCAGTAACGTCTCCAAGTGAAACATGTTATTACTGTTTCTGGCATATCAAACACGCCACGAGTCGCTTGCCAGCCTCTGTCGTGAGGGCGAGATATTCTTGGTAGCTTGCCAGGCTCTCTGAGAGGGATGGAGGAATCAAACCAGGGTTTGCCGTGTGCAAGGCAAATGCCCTACCCACTGTGCTATCACTCCAGCATATATATATGTATATATATACGTATATATATACATATATATATGTATGTATATATATATATACATATTTTTTTCTCCCCAAGAAGTTGCCTTCTACTTTTCTACTTTACATCCCCCAACTGTGGTGTGCTATTCCTGGTACATCAGTGGTATAGAGTATGAGGTGTTGTTCCTGGAATTCTAACATTTTATATACTGTTATACAGCTAAGGTTAATTAAATGTTTTTTTAACTGGATGGTGACTTTGGGGTCCATAGGCATCTCTATGGCATGTCCTTCTGTGTTGCTCTCTTCCAAGAAATTTATTAGTGAGTCTCTGGATCGTGGCCTTTAATGAGCTTATGTGACTCCAGAGTCAATTACTGGGTATGACTGCCAGGCTACCAGAAACACTGGGAGATGGGTTAAAAGTTCTTTAGAGAGTAAAATTTGTTAAAGCTCCACTTTGGGGATAATGAGATTGTACAGTGGGTAGTGCACTTGCCTGGCATTGCCAGGAGTAATTCTTGAGCATTGTGTTGTGTGGCCACATCCAGTCCCTCTCCCCCCTCAAAAAAAAAACTCCATTTAGTTTGTTCTAATCTGTCATTCACAGAAGATATAGCCAAGATTTAAGAAACATACTCCATTCCAAAATAGAAGAACTTAAGATTTTGGGGAGAAGAGTTGTAGAATTGATATCTATCAGTGACTATTATGTATATCCTACTTATTCAAATTAAAGCATTTATTGTATTATTATTTCCTTAACTGATTTTATTTATTAAAGCATTTTTATGTTAACAAATTTTATAATTCAGGAACTTAGACTGGAATAGTGACAGTAGCTTATCTGTTCTCAATCATATTTGGTAACTCAACTATAGGACCTAAAAGTCAGGAACTATAAATAGTTATCTAAAAGATAGTTCACTAAGAGGTGATAGATGCTAGTTGGTAAATAGATGTATGGGTTTTTTTGCATGTGAATTTAACTCTTGCAACACGGTGTCTAAGTCCAACAGAAATACTGTTATTTTTTAATCATTTAAAAATATCTAATGTCTGGCATAGTTTGAATGTTTTATAGCAGACATTTCTTTTGGCTTTTGATTTGGTTTTTTGTTTTATCTCATAGTTCTCTGAATCAAAAGTACTTACTCCAAAATCTTGATGGCTATAAATCTAAATTTCCGAGGCTAAAGGTACATAGAAGATATTTAGATATACGGGGACTAGAGTTAGTGAAATACACATGAGCAAATTTTACACATTGACATTGTTAAATAATTACAGTATTGTGTGAAAACTTTTTTTTTTTAAATCAGGGAAGGGGTCATACCCAGCTATGCTCAGGGCTTCTCCTGGCTCTTCACCCAGGAATCACTTCTGGTGCATTTGAGGGTCCATATTGGATGCTGGGGATCGAATCCAGATTGGCCTCATGCAGCACTGGAGCAATAGTACAATGAGTAGTGTACTTACTTCATATGCTGCCTACCAGGATTCTATTTATGACAACTCATATGGTCCCTGAGCCTTCCATGAGTGACTCAAAAATGCAGGGTCAGGAGTGAAAGCTAAGCACTACAGGGTGTGGCCCCTTAGCAATAAATAAATAAATAAATAAAATAATTTTTAAAAGGGATCAATGCTATACTTTGCAATGAACTAGCCTATAAAAAAGAGAGATAGGTGACTGGGGCATACCTCAATGGCAGAGCATTTGTTTTGCATGTGTGAGGCCCGAGGTTCTGTCTCTGACATTGCATGGTCTGTCAAACACTCACTACTGACCCTCAAGCACTGTCACTGTCACTGTCATCCCATTGCTCATTGATTTGCTCCAGCGGGCACCATTGTGAAACTTCAAGCACTAAGTCAGAAATAATTTCTAAGTACTGCCAGATGTAGACCAAATAGGTAGACCAGATAGAAAGATTTTTCAAAAAAAGAGAGAAAAACTTACTTTACTTTTCTAAAATGAGCTTCAGTTATAAATAACTTTGGGTATAAACATAAAAATAACCATTTGTTAATAAATAATCTGCACACCATTGTTCTTACAATGTGTGTGAAGAAATGGTTTTATAATATCAAAATAATCCAATAAAAAGAGATGAAGTCCTTTTTTCATAAAAGGAGATATCTGCATAATTCAGTGTTACTCTAGGAAGGCACTTTTCCTAGCTCACAACATTTATCTATATTGAACAACTTCATTAAGTGAGGCCTCAAATAGTGACCCAAGTAATATCTTTTTTTCAGGCCATCTAAAGCATCTTCTTAAATTATCTCTAAATCTTTGTTGTTGTTGTTTTTTCAAAAAATCTTTTCATGATCTCATGAAACAAAGCAGAATCCATTGCCATTGCTTTTTCAACATTGCTTAAAATCATCACAAATACATTCAGGAGACAGTTTCGAACAAGTGTGTAGGAGAGAGTCTCTAGAGCCAAACAGCCAGGATTAGGCGCAACAAATCCACTAGGTAACATTGAGCATGTTACTAAACCTTGGTGCCTCAGCTTCTCCATAGGTTAAATGTAAATATAATTTTGTCATATTATATAATTGATATGAGGAATGAGTTAGTACTGTAGGATAACATTGGGTTTGTCCTTTTAGCCTTGCTGCAGGCAATGTCCTTTCTGTATGGGCACAGGAAGACAGTTTATATTATGCTTTGTAACTTGGGAGCTGATTGACTCCAATAATATTTACTTTTGGGCATCTGCTTTCTCGACTCAGTTGCCCTTAGTTCCTAGCACCCCAAAAGCAGGGTCCCAATGAGGGATGGAATGGACCCAGGGCAAGCGGTGAGCTACCCTGGCACCGAAATGGGCCAGGCCAAAGTGTCACAATACTCAACTAGAAGTTGAGAGCATGGTCATAGACAAATGCTGTCATGATTCAAAAGTAATAATGAGACTAGGACCCTGCTGGGGCTAGGAAGACTAACCTGGCCTGAGGACTGTGGTCTGGAATATATACTGAATGTCCTCAGGAAGAACCAAACTTTAAGTCTGATATATCTCTTATTGTGCTCATACAGAATGACATTGTTAAAAATATTAGAAGTAAATTTACTATAACTATTTAAGCGGATTACTAGCTGAGGAAGAAAGTGACACACTCTTGTTTGAATACCACCCTTGAGTGGATCTCCAAGTAATGTGGAGTAATCTCCTTAGATGAGATTTTGTTAATCTCCTGGAGAAATGGTCTTACCCCTCTTTGTTGATTGGTTACTGTTCAACCCATTTTTGTTTTACCACCCTATGTGATTGCTACATAAACTACGACTGTAACAGAAATAGGCAGAAGACACAGAAGTGAGCGAGAAGAGGCAGAGGTAAGCCAGAAGTAAGGAGAAGAGACAGAAGCGGAGATAAGAGGCAGAGGCAAGACAGAAGACACAGGAGAAGACACAGAAGTGGAGAAAAAAGACACAGAAGCAAGAGAGAAGACACAGAAGCAGAAACAGAGAGATAAGAAGAGACCAGAGGAGAGACTACAGAGACAGAGATAGACAGAAGAGAGCACAGTGACACACATAGAAGCAGAGCACAAGGAGGAGCCATCCTGATCCGGTCCATACACAGCAGCTTGAGAGCACCAAATGCCAGCGGCGAGAGAGAGAGAGAGAGAGAGAGAGAGAGAGAGAGAGAGAGAGAGAGAGAGAGAGAAAGCGCTTCTCCATAGCCCTCGAACAACACAACACAACAACACACACACATTACCCCCTTCTGTGCCTGTGCGTTTATATTTTTTACAAGTACTATGTCTAGTAGATTACCAATACTCAAAATATGTGAGTTCTTCACATATCCAAATCACTTGTATCACTTCTATCACTTGTCATCCCATTGATCCTCGGTTTGCTCAAGTGGGCACCGGTAACGTCTCCATTTGTCCCTGTCATGTTCTAATGTAGCCCAATGATATCTGCTAGCTCCAGGAACAAGAAGAGTCTCAAATTATTCATTCAGGGTTTTGACAAAGAAGTCTGACCATCTCGTTGGTGGGCGGCCACAAGATCTTTTGATGAACCATGGAATCCAGTCTGTAACAGCTCTAGTCCAGCGGTTGTCTCTGAATCGCATTATGTGTCCAGCCCATCTGATTTTCGGTGCCTTGGTAAACGAGACAGCGTCCCTGATTCTTGACCATCTATGGAGGTCAGAACTCTGGATTCCTTCACTCACTTGAGTAAAACGTGATACTCTTAGAATACCTCTTTCGATTCCTCTTTGGGATACCCAAATAGCTTTCTCATCCTGTTTGCATAGGGCCCAGGTCTCTGAGGATAAGTTAGTGCAGGAAGAATGGTGGAATTGAAAAGATGTGCCTGGATCTGGAGATTCTTTGTCCTCTTAACCACTTCTTCGATGCTCTTGAAAACGTTCCACACTGCTCTCTTCTTCCTGTGCAGTTCTGGTGCCAAGTCTTTCCTCATGTTGAATTCTCGACCCAGGTACACATAGTTGCTGCATTCGGAGATGTTCGTTCCATTGAGAGCAAATAGAACATCAGGACTAGTTTGTTTTTCATGAGCATTGTTTTGGTGAGATTCAGCTGCAATCCAACCTTTTCACACTCGAGGTCGAAGTCAGCCTGCATTGTGCCGCTTGGCTAATGATTGGTGTTATGAGAACAATGTCATCAGTGAAGTGAAGGTGGTGTCATTGCCAACCATCTATCTTCACTCCCATTCCTTCCCATTCCAGTTGTCGCATGACGTTCTCGAGGGCAGCACTGAAGAGTTTCGGTGAAATGGTATCATCCTGCCGAACCCCTCTCTTTACATCAATGATCACTTTCTTGTAGAATGGTGAGATCCTGGTGGTGAGTCTGTAATACAGCTCGTGGAGGATCTTGACGTACTGAGTTTGAATACCCTGTTTAGCTAGGGCTTCGATGACCACTTCAGTCTCAACAGAATCGAAGGTCTTTTTTAAATCGATGAACGCTAGACAGAGCGGCATCTTGAAGTCACGCGAAACTTCTATTAGTTTGGTCACCATGTGCATACGGTCGATCATGCTGAATCATTTTCGGAACTTGTCTTGCTCATATGGTTGTCCTTCATCTAGTGTTCTGCCTATTCTATTCATGATGACTCGAGTTGTAGACGATGGATAACAGGCAGATTGGGTGATAGTTTCAGATGTCATGGATGTCTCCTTTCTTGTACAACAGAATGGTCCTGCTGGTTTTCCATTGGGACAGAATCTTGCATTCAGACAGGTAGCATGTGAAGAGCTGAGCCAGAGTATTGATGAGTACTGGCAGCAGATTCTTCGGGTGTTTTGGTCTGACCTTGTCTAGACCCAGGTACTGTACACATCTTTACCGATAAAATGGCATGTCGGAAGGGAGGATGTTGGGAACGACATATCCATCCTGCATAATTTGGTATGGGGTAGGTGGACGTGGCTGTCAAAGAGATCTGAGTAGAAGTCATGAATAATCCTCTCCATTGGAAGATGTGATAGATCTATCAGGACGTCGGAGGGCAGTCATCTTGGTCTTGTAGTTGGTGAAGGACAGGCAAGCGTTTCGAATACTTTTCCCTGCTTCTGCCACAGCAGCCAACACTGCTGCTCTTCTCTTTGAGGTCTTCCTTTGTCATTTCTCTGCACAGCTTTTCGAGCTCGGATGTTAGCTTGTGGTTGCCTGAGGCTCATGCCAAACCACATTGGTGAATAGCTCATGAGTTTCCAAAGACAAGCATTATTTATGTCTTTCCCAATATTGGCATTTTTCACGCAATCATGGAGGCGCTGAACCAGTCGATCATATTTCTTGTCAATGTTGTCTAGGACGGCATGTTCCCAAGTTGTTGCAATAGTGCCAAAGAGCCCCTAATTGGTCATTCTGGGAGTTCTCTTCTTAAACATAAACTTTACAGTCCTTTTTCCCTGCTCTGTGAAGTAGAATTTTGCACAAAGTAGACGGTGGCCCAGTCCCATTTAGAATTTTAGGACAACATCAACATCTGTCAGGCAAAACCTTCGATTAAATATGATGTGGTCAATTTCATTGTGGAACTGTCCACCGGGAAACTCCCATGTTCAATGTTTAGATTCGGCCTTCTGGAACTGTGAATTACCATGGATGGTCTTGGTTGACATGATGAACTGACAGTCTCTCACCCTGTTTGTTCCATTCTAGTCCATGGGACCCAATGTGGAGTTCTTCGGGTGACCTTCTCAGTCCTATCTTGGCATTAAAATCACCAAGAATGATCTTGTAGAAGGTGTGGTCTTCTTTATAGAACTTCTCCAGCTCCATGTAGAACTTCTCAATTTTTTCTTCATTGTAGTTGGATGTTGGTGCGTAGACAACAAAGATAGAAACTGCCGTCAATGTGCCACATATATTCAAGAATAATTGTCCGGCACATATTCAAATATAATCATATATTTTGTTTTCTTGACCAACTTTGACTATTATATGTTTAAACTACTAGGTGTACTATGACATTGGTGGAGTGTGTATTTATCACTAATTCCCTGAGATTAAAATGACTAATATTTGATACGCGTTTCCCTGAAAAAATAGTAGGGACTAGATTATTGCAAATTGGTTCTTTATAGTACTAAATTCTATATTAATGTATGGAATATAATGCCATAAATTTATCGTATTACCTTCAGAAAAACTTTTCTGTTTTGATATTAAGGAATAATGCTACTAGCTTTGGAGAAAAGAAATTCTCACTACAAAAACAAAGGAATTCTTATCAGTGTCTCTATAGGATGTTAGATTAAGTATCTTTCCCTCAGTGCCTGTGAAAATTAGATGTTTGAAGCATTCTGAGATATCATCCAAGGTAAAATAAACTGAGGAAAACTGCTTATATGTATTTAGAACAAGCAGAGAGTTTAGCATGCAGCAATTATAAATGTGAATTCTTGTTCTCTAAGACCCCAGAGCCTACAAATAATATTTTTGTGAGGACTGATACATGAAAAGTACTTGCCAATGAGTGACAAATACAAATACTGGAACATTATTTTGAAACAAGGAATGGTAATAAAAGTTGAGCTTCAGGTGCAGATTTACTGCAGTTACATCACAGTTTGTCCAGTTACGATTTATGAAAGTTTTCAAATTTTAACTTCTTCATCTTTGAAATAAAAATAGAATTCCATAAAAATGTAATTTTTTCTTGATAGGATTGTTTTGACAAATAACTAAAGAAATGTGTGGAGAAAACTTTGAAGAAAACTATTCTGATTTTTTGTTATTATCACAACTAGTCTTATAAATATGTCCTTACTTCATAGCTTTTTGTTCCTTATTATGAATTCATTAGTCATATTTTCATGTAGATCTTCTGTTACCATCAAAGAAATGCCATTTAATATATAAACATCAGGAAAAATATAACAGGGAACAAAATCCAGTTGTCATGTTTAAATGAAAACCTAAGAAGCAATTATCTTTGCCTTTTACTAGATATATTTCAAAACAATAAATATTCTTCTCTTTTCTCTCTAGCCATATTGTCACAGTCGATACTTCCACTATGTAAATATCTGATATATCAGTCCAATGGTATTTTCACATGTAAATTTGGTAAAATTGTCCATTTAGAGAAAGGACAAGTGGATGAACATGTAAGCAACAAGTTTTTGTGATTAGCATCCTCTGTATCTCAAGACTAATTCCACAGTTAACACTCCAGTGAACTATTTATACTTACAGATAAAGAAATACCTTTAGGAGCCAGAGTGACAATACAGCAAGTAAGTACTTGACTGAACACAGCTGACTCAATTCCTGGTTCCCAAATATGTTATAGAACCTACATTAACTATCATTTTACTCATGTACATTTATAATATTTCTATAGTATTCTCAGCATGCATTTATTTTCTTCATCTGAAATGGAACTTTTATTTTACTCTCCTTTTTTCAGTAAAAGCACATTGTTGATGTTATTTAAAGCTTAATGTCTCATGGTGGAGTAGTATATGAGGTCATAAATGGTTCCAGCAGTTATCAAAAGCCTCGGCTTCAACCCCAGCACTTAATCATCTGTAAAAGCCAGTTATACTCTCATATACTTCCCTGCTATGAACATAATTCTTCTCACATGACAAGGTAAAAATATTTCGGAAAAAAAAAGATTTAGCAAACCACAACATCCCAAAATAATAACAATGAAATATTTTCCCATACCATAAGAACTGTCTTAAATGTACATTAATTACTTAACATATTTCTTCAGCACTTTGATGATGGAATAAATTCTAAGTAGTATTAATGATGCTATTATATGAAGTTAGTTTAGAGGCAAGAACTAGATCAAGAATAGCATAAAGGAATGTACTCTGGGGAAAAGAAAGAAAATTTGTGGTTGGAGACGTTTCATCTCAGGGTAGATTGACTTTATTCTCAGAAGAGGTATTCATAGTATTTACAGTCTGAACTTTGATTTGTGAATATACTCTTTTTCACAAAATCAGAAATGATTAATTAGAATGATGCCATAGAAACACTTAATGAAAAGCACAGTGTGTCTTTCATGGGGAGCAGATGTTACTGACCCACTACTGATATAGAAATGGGAGGTCTATACTCATAGGGAATTTATCAACCACCTCTCATTTAAAATAACAATACACAGTTAAAATCTTCTCTGTGTGTGTCTCTGTGTCCTTGTCCATCTCTCTCTCTCTCTCTCTCTCTCTCTCTCTCACACACACACACACACACACACACACACACACACACACACACACTACAAACCAGAGGCAATATGGTAATTGGTATACACTGGCATAAAACTTTCTGGGCTATATGTGGTTTGAAACTAAAATATGTTTTATTTGTACCATAGTTAATTTACAAGACCCAGCCCCCTTTAAGTGAACAGGATATATGACATTAATCTTATGTTTAGCATACTACAGTGATAAATTTGCCTTTATATTTTTCAGTTACAAAAATATTCCTCAATATTTTTGTAACTGAAATCTTCCTCAAAATAAATAAGTCTAGGTATTTTCAATGCTAGAGCACTCTATAGCAACTGTTTAATTTCCATGATTTAGTGTGAAAATAAAATATTTTATGGCTATCTTAAGACATTAAATCCCTAGACCCAAAAAAAGGAGAGATGCAATTTACAATGATTTTGATATCACAGATTCATTTATGCAGCCAATTTAATCCCGACATTTTCTGATTTTTATATTCAAGTCAACTATGCACTTTCTCCCTTATTTTATATTTATATTCTATTGTTCTAAGGAGAGAGCGTGAACTATAAAGAACACTTTGTTTGTTGACAGAAATGAAACTGAAGAATATTTTCATGGAAGATTTATGATAACATAGCCAATTACATCTGGATTGCAGATAGCAAATTAGTTTTGGATTTGTCTCATTCAAAAATCATTGACAAGTGTGATTCATCATAATAATTTTGCTGAGAAATCATAGCAGATCATAGCCTGCACCACAAACGACGCTGCCATCACAATCCATCATGATTAAATGGTGAGTTAGAGTTAGATGAATGAGAACTTGGAATAATATATAAACAGTGATAATCAAATGTTAATTTGAAGTAGGGGATATGGAAATTCATGTGGTAGTGTTACTACTCACAAAGTTAAGAATTTATCTTTGTTACTTTTGAATTACATTAGAATCCTCAAGAAAAGTCTATCTGAAACTTATTGCACTGTAGCACTGTTGTCCCATTCATCAATTTGCTCGAGCGGGCAGCAGTAACATCTCCATTGTGAGACTTCCTGTTACTGTTTTTGGCATATCGAAGCCGAGAGTAGCTTGCCAGGCTCTGCCGCGGGTGAGATACTCTCGGTAGCTTGCAGATCTGTTCAAGAGAGACGGAGAAATCGAACCCGGGTCAGCGCGTGTAAGGCAAACACCCTACCTGCTGTACTATCTCTCCAGTCCTGTGCTATTGCTCCAAAAACTTATTAACAGAACTATTATTACCCTTATTTAAATATTACTAAAGTAGTCCTTATTTAAAGAATTTCATGTGACGTGATGCAACCTTTATAACAACTTTAAAAGTGGCAGACGAGGCTTTAAAAGTCTCAAAATAATTGTGGCTGAAGCAACAGTACAGCGGGTAGGGTGTTTGCCTTGCATTCGACTGACCTGGGTTCGATTCCCAGAATCTCATATGGTCCCCTGAGCACCACCAGGAGTAATTCCTGAGTGCCAAAGCCAGGAATAACTAACGCCTGTGCATTCCCCGGTGTGACCCAAAAAGCCAAAAAATAAAAAAGTTTTAAACTAAAAATAACCACCAAAGGATACATCCCTCCCAAAGTCTGATTTACTTCCTGTGAGTTAGTTAGAAAAGCAATACAGAACTCTAAACCCTCTAGATCTTCATATTCAAACTATGAAAGAATTCATGTCCTCCTCCACAGAAACTTTCAATTATTCTGAAATATCTATTATTTTATAATTTACTTATTTATTCAATAATATTTGGTAGACATTTTGCTGTGTCAGATATTCTAGGTGTTGGAATACATTGAAAAAGCAGATAGATGTCTGAATTCTTTGATCTTATGGTGGTACGGGACCTGAATCATAAAATAAGCAAAATAAATATTTTAATGATACATTGTTAGAGAAAAAGAAACCACATGTATACAAAAGGGTAGGGAGCATAAAATAGAAATGACTCCAGAAATTTGTTCAATGTGCTACTGTAGGAATGTGTAAATGCAAACGAAAAAAAATCTGTTCTTTCTTCATTGAATAACTTAAAAAACAAACAGCAATCAAGTGAACCATGCGGGAAGATGTGTAAGTGTTATCTGACTATTGAACTCGCCTTGCTGTTTATTGGTTTTTCTCAAGAAGAGCCACATTTTATTGAATTGCTGTTTGCAGTGTAAGAAGGACTCTAGTTTGAGTGCCTAACTTTGACAGATTGTCTTTAACCCTGAAAGGACCTTGAAATATATTTAGTCCTGTCTTCTCACTATATTATAAAATAAAATTTCTACAAATTACTTCTCCACATTTTGATGACTTGTGATATACTAGGTACTCAGTACTAAGAAGTGCCCCAATTTTTATAAATGTCATAATAGTAAGCATTCTTCATAAATATACAGTACTGAAAGGTTTAAGATAAGGGTGTGTTTATTCAGAGGCTTACTCACTAAAATGACTAATGGCATGTCTCCAAGATAACAAAAATAAAACCATCATAATATATAAAGTAATCCAAGTACTCTTCTCATGATGATTTATTTGATTATATCAGATATCAGAATCTCCTGCCCCCCGCCAGGCTGTCTCCACCGGGGTCCTTCAGGGAAAGGCAAGTTGAGTTTCCCTCCCTGCCCCATGCAGAATTCGGCAACAGAAAACCTCCAGAACTCAGCCACAGCCATGCTCAAGGCCACTCTTCACATGCTCGGATGAGCCTCACACATAAAGGAACCAGCAGAGGAACCCAGGTATGTGGGACCCAGGGCTGAGATCTCCAAGCCTGCTCAGGTCAGGACTGGGCCTCCTCCTACCAGATTACACATTTTACAGTAGCTTGGAAGTCACACCCACAAACTGCTCTCGGCACCATGTAATCCCATCAATGGCCAAGACCCAGAGACTATAAAACAAAGCTCCCAGAAGAGAGCAATGCAAAATCTGGCACGGCAGAGCCTGGCAAGCTTCCATGCCATATTCAATATGCCAAAAACAATCATGGGTCTTGTTCCCTAACCCTCAAAGAGCCTTCAATATGACACTGTTGGGAAGGATGAGTTAGGAGAGGCTGCTAAAATCTCAGGGCTGAAACAAATGAAGACATTACTGCCACTCGCTCGAGCAAATAGATGAACAACGGGATGGCAGTGAAACAGTGATCAGGTATCTAATTTGAGGCATGGAGAGACTAGAAGGTGTGACTCCCAGGCAGTGCTCTCGAGGCCCACGTACCCCACTGGCCTTTCTCACCAAAGAGATGGGTGGTTCAATGCTAGAGCCTAAGGATATGGTGTTGCTCGGCTTGGTGGTACTGAGCAAACCAGGGCCATCCCAATGGTGCCGTGGCCCCCAGGAAAGCACCCAGTGATGCCAGGGAATCCTGTGCCAAGAATCAAGTCCATGTCTCTGACTATGTACTTTGCCCAGCCCCAGGTATCTAATTTTTAAAATTATATCTTGTTGAAATCTAGCTAGTTTCATAACACATGGTAATTATACTACTTGGAGAGTCCATCAATGATCATTTTTTAATGCCAGACCTTTTTTAATGCTCTAGGTTATTTATATCGGTTGATTATATCAAATATGGTTTACATAAGGCTTGATAAGCATGCATCTCCCTTTACCACTGCACGACATTTAAGCTCTTTATCTCTCTCTCTCTCTCTCTCTCTCTCTCTCTCTCACACACACACACACACACAATACTCACTCACTCTCTCTGGAGTATTGGAGTATGAGTAAGAATTATATTTACTGGAAAATGTGATCTTGGACAAGTTATTTAATGTAATTTGATAGCTATAATATAGCAGAAATAATGATCACACACTTTATAACCTTGTGCACAATGAACTGTACACAGTGACAATAAATGCTAATAATTATCAAGTACCTACTATGTGCTAGGTAAGCTCTAAGCTAAGTGATGTTGGTAGGTCCCAGGTGGCTTATGTGAAGCTGGGAGGAGAAGTTTCTCCAAATCCACTTCTGCCACTCCAGGACCCAGGGTTACTAGGTTCTTGTCTTATCTTGCAGAAAAGAATTTCAGGACTAAGTAGATGAGCAGTGAATTAAAACAGATTTTATTTTTGAGGTGTTTGAAGGGAGGAGGGAGAGAAGTGGGAGAGAGTGGAGAGTAACACGCTCAAGAGAGAACCTGAACTTCTCCAAGGCAAAGAAGCCCCTGTATACATCCCAGCATTAGATACGAAGACATGAAATTCCACATCTCAAGAGGGGGGTGCAGGCACCACTTGCTGGACTACGTGGGCACAAGCACTACATAGACTCTGGCAGCATATATGCACCCTTCCTTTGTTCAAGGTAGCTTTTACAGGGTTTCTCCAATCTGTACCCCCATAGGGTTTCTACCTACGTAAAAGTCCATGGTGTAGAGATAGGAGTGGTCGATGGTCTTTGAAGTCTTTCCTGGCCTTTTGTTCCCACTGGAGCTTCTCTCAGAGTCGAGGGCAGGGGTGGGAGCTGTCCAGTCCCAGTTTTCTCTGGGTCTGTTGCTGGCCCCAGGTGAAAGTCTAATCAGGCCTTAGTTCCAGTTTTCTGCAAAGTTTGGCTTTTTGCAACTTCAGGGCTATTGTAATTATTATTTCCCAGGAAATTCATTGTCCATTGCCATTGCTTTGGGGTGGGACTGGGGGGGTTAGAGGGGGCTTTCCTACCTGCCTGCCTATATCATATTGATTTCATATATATATATGTATATATATCCACATTTATCCACTTCATATATATATCCACTTCATATATATATATACATATGCATATGCATATATATATCCACATTTAATTCTAATTTTTCCCCCAAAGTATTTTCTAAAGGAGCTTTTTTTGTAGGGAGTGGGGTCCACAACTGGCTATACTCATGGCTTACTTCTTGTTCTATGTATAAGGGTCAATCCTAGTAGGGCTCAGAGAACCATATGTGGTGGTAGGGCTCAAACTGGGGTCAGCTTTGTGCAAGCACAAATACAGTACTATAGCATCAAAATAATATATACTGTAGTGTCCCTGCTACTATCTGCCTGGCCCTGAAAAAGTATCTTTTTCAAAATAGTCTTTGAAGAAACATGTTTGCAATAATGTTAATGCTTTGGTATACAAAGTCACTGTATCTCCACCACCTGCAAGTTCAAAGACCCTCCTCCACTATCATTAGGCTCCTGCACAACTTCCTCTTCTCCAGCCTCCCTCCCTGACCCCATGTTGTGTCCTCTGTTCTGTGGTTAGTTTTCATTGGCTTCTTCCCATTCTTTTACAATAAAGTCAACTCCTTCTAAGATGCATGTGCCTATATTTCCACCAGTCTATGATGAAAGTGTGAGCCATGGATGGAATCTTCAGAGCTGATCTCTGAAATTTCCCAGTGTCCTTCCTGCTGTCTTCATCCTCTAGGTTGAAAGGAAAGGATTTAGAGAATGTCAAAGAGAGCAGAGACACAAGATGCAAAATGGCTTTGGTCTCTGAGCTACTCTAGAGACAATTATTTGTCATGTACCCAAATTGAAAATATGTTATCAAGAAATGTGTTTCTGTTGAGTTGGATCTCTGAAACGTTAGGGGTTATTTTCTGTCTCTTCTAGCCAATATTGATCAATACCTATGGATTACATCCACATATTTCAATATAAATTGATACCTTATCCTCATTAAAAGTTCCTTGATTTAAATTCAAATGCTTCTTGATACATATTTACATTTTAATGCAGTCTGCCACAGAACCTGGGAATGCATTTCACATGAAATTTCTAGTGAATATCTTTAATATTTTATCCATATTTATGACTTACTTGGGATAGATCTATGTTATTAAAAACTCTGTATCTTTTAAAAAATAAGTTCATAGTACAGAGCTGACTGCAAAATGTCCATAATTGTTTGAAAATTTTGTATATATAAACAGAATTTGATAAGCAGGTTTTTCTCAATAAAGAGCAATGCAACAATTTCTCATGCAGCCTCCATTTAGCTTCATAAATAAAATATCCTCATTAGAATTTCGCTAAACCCTCCCCCAATTACATTATTTTCTATTATTTCAGATAGTTTGT
The DNA here is from genome assembly GCF_027595985.1 of Sorex araneus. NCBI lineage: Eukaryota > Metazoa > Chordata > Mammalia > Eulipotyphla > Soricidae > Sorex > Sorex araneus. Next base: position 185,156,303 of record NC_073306.1, on the reverse strand, counting down.
TAACAGCTTGATGCATTACTTTGTCATTATATTGCAAAAATCCATTTATGACCAATATACAATATTTTTATATCTATTTCCATGAGCTAAATGTGTATATATATATATAATATGAATACTGATGCTCATCTTTCTTGGTTTGGTTAACAGACACCTTTAAATTTAATCTTGATTAATACATATGACTTTAATTTAATATTATTTGTACCTTCATTTCATTGTATGCCTATTTCACAATCCCCTCCAGTTGACAGACTATTATGTAATCGCTAAGTAGTTGCTATTAAATTTGTTATTTGAAACTTCATTACACTGATAAATGTACATATCTTGTACCTGTATTAAGATTTTTCATAGAATACCTATATACACATAGAACTTCTGGATTATAAAGACTACTGGTCAAAACAAACTAGTTATGTTACAGCATCTAATAATTCTAAAATCTTAGTAGCTTAACACACAATAATTAAAGATTTGTTCATATATATTGCCTGTCCAGGTAGTGTGAACTATGCTTATGCTGTACATTGAGTATCCAGTGTGCTCTAAGTTGATATTAACTTTATATTATCATCTGTTCATATGGTCCCGGAATCACATAAGAGAATGATGGTAAAAGAACTCATACACTTGATTTTCTCCGCGCCCGCACCCCCAGAATGACTGACGAAGAGGATGGAGCTGCTTGGGACACCGGCAGCCCACCAGCAACCTGCAGTATGTGACTTGAGAGTTTCCGCCAGGTCCCCCGTGCGGAAATCTCTCTCTCTCTCCTTCAACTTTTTCCCTGGACTTTAGACAGAAACCCAGAACCGCGCGGCCGCGGCAGCGGCCGTGCGACCTAATGTCATCTTAGTATCAGCAGTATGTAATGGTTCCTTCTTAATGGGTCGGACTTTTGTGGGTGATCCTAACAAGAATAGTAAGTATTTTGTTGAAATATTGAAGGCAATCAAAATGGTAGCCATCTCTCTAGACTGAACTAAGCTATATCCCCACGCCGGCTGAGAAGAAATACCCTTCTTTCTCGGGAAGAAACGTGGCGTGGTGTCAAACATAGTGTGATGTCCATTAAGCAAACAGACCTGGTGGCGTGGGAATGGGAAATAAGGGGAAAAATTAGGTACATGGACCAGCGGGACGCTGGTGGTATCTCAAGCCGGAGCCGATATCAGCGCAAGAGCTTTGGTTCCAGAAACGGCTTGCAGACACTCTACTAGACTATCAACTAAGCCAGAGCCCCACGCCGGCTGATGACGGGAAATAACCATCCTCTTCGGTTTTTTTTCCCTTGTCAGACAGCGTGGCGATTACTAAACAGGCGTGAACTCGGTGGCGCGGGGCAAGGGGGAAAAAGAAAAGTTATGTAACAAACAGCAGGACTTAATATCTCTATATGCTTAGTAATGGAGAATTATCAAATGCCTCATTGGCAATAGGACTGTCTTTTTCTATTTGGGGGGAAACCCCAGCAACGGTAGTGAGTTGTGTGTTGAAACATGGAATGTAATCGAGATAAGCGCAAATGAAGTGAAACTTATCACGTACAAGGGAGGGGACTAGGGAGGTGGGAGGGGGCGGCAGATATACTGGGGGGGTTGGGGGTGGAAGATGGGCACTGGTGAAGGGAGGGGTGTTTGAATATTGTATAACTGACATAATCCTGAGAACTTTGTAACCCTCCACTTGGTGATTCAATAAAAAAAAAAAATAAAAAAATAAAAAAAAAAAAGAACTCATACACTTGACTTGGGGGGAAGCACATCACTTCCATTCACATTTATTTATCCTGAGCATCCATTGCTAGACATTAAGATTTATTTATTTATTTATTTTTGCTTTTTGGGTCATATTCAGTGATGCACAGGGGTTAATCCTACCTCTGCACTCAGAAATTACTCCTGGCGGTGCTCAGGGGACCATATGGGATGCTGGAAATCGAACTCAGGTCTCTGCCCCATGCAAGGCAAACAAATGCCCTACCCACTGTGCTATCGCACCAGCCCCCTAAACATAAAGATTTAGAGGACCCATCACTAGACTCTCACCATCCAGCCATTTGATAGGACAGAGCTGGGATTTGGCATTTGTGTTTTTAATTACACCTAATATTTTGTATCATATCATACTATCTGATAGTAATAACCTTCTTACTAATACTTTTTAAAGCTTCAAAACCTCTTATTTATTTAAATTAATTGATTTGGGCACTAGTGATGCTATACATTATGGCCAATATTTGATTCTGTCACACTTTTCCAATTTGTCAAAATGGTAGAAAAAGAAAGCACCTTACTGGGATTTTCATTTGTTTCGTTTGGGTTATAAAGAGGAAAACCATTATTCCTTGAGTTTTCTCTTCACTAAAGGATTGTTGGCACATTATTAGACAAAATAATTTTCCCTTTGATATGTGGTTTTCAAACGATAAATTATGAATGCCAATTCATTGTCAGCTCCGTGTGCGTTATAGACGTCTATACAAAGTGTGATTCCTTTCATTTTATCCGTGATACCTTTTAATTTTGCTTAATTTTGTTTTGTTTTGTTTGGGAGCCACATCCACAGTTTCTCTAGGCCTACTCCTGATTCTACACTCAGGGATCACCCCTGGGGGACTTAGGGGTACCCAGGATCAAACCCAGGTTGGCAGAGTGCAAGACAAGCACCCTCCTGCTGTATTATCATTCTAGAGCCATGAATAGATACCTTAAATTCAATGTAAAATGTATCAATTTTCATCTTTATCTATGTGTCTTGCATAAAAATCTCTTTTCTAATTTTTTCATTGTTGCCAATTTTTAATTTTTTTTAATTTTATGTGCAATTATATAATTCAATTAGGACTCATTTGGAGACTAGTGTGATATAAACATTTCCTCTTCCTTTACAATTTATTATCACCATATAATAAATAGTCCACTTTTTTTCTTTAATTATGTGCAAATGGCAGTCAATCAATAGTTTACAATAACAAAAATATCTACTTCACAGGTCATTATTTTGCTCTGTTTCATCATTATTGTGTTTTTCTTGCAACCACTTGGAACTGCCTTGACGTTGCTGCAGAATAAGTCCTGCTGTCTGGTCCCCTAGCACCTGTTTCCATGCATCCATATGACCAACAAACATTGATTTCACACATACCCTGTACTAGATAATTTTCTCAGATTTTGGGATTCATCAAAAACCAAGAAACCTAACTTTCCTGCCCTCATTAAATTTCTCTTCTAGTAAATAAGGTAGAAAATGACAAATCACAGATAACACATGGTGACTAAGAAATTGATGGGTGCTATAAAAAGTAAAGTAAAGAATACATAGCAGGAAGTTGGAAGAGTCAGAGGTAGGCAACTACCATTTTAAGCTCAGAAAAGCTTCCCATTTGAGCAAACGTGGTAGGCAAGATGGTCAGTTAGATATCCAGAGAAAGTAGTAACAGATTCTGATTTTGACATTTGTTATTTCCAACTACGTCCATATGTTTTACAAGTGCTTCAAGCTTTCTTTTTTGTTTTTGTTTTGGGACCAGAGCTGGCTGTGCTCAGGGATCACTCCTGGCAGTACCCAGGGGACCATACGGGATGCCAAGGATCAAACCTGGGTTAACCGCATGGAAAGCAAGTCTCTTGTATGCTGTACTATCTCTTTGGCCCCAAAATTTGATGATCAGTCCTGTTTGTTTTGTTTGGGGACCCTACCCAGCAGTGCTCAGGGTTTACCCTGGCTCTGAACTCAGGGAACACCCCTGGCAGGGCTCAGGCAATCATATGTGGTGCTGGGAATTGAACAAGGATCAGCCACATGCAACATGAGTAAATACCCACTTGGTTATCATTCCAGCTCCTACAAATACTTCAAGTTCTCCAAGAACAACTAATTTAAAACTTTTCTCATCTTCTTCTGTATATACACAACTATAAAATTCTTTATGGAACAAACTCTTCTACTGTTGCTTGGAAGATTTTACTATAGATTGCTATTAAGGTCTTGTCAGCTTTTAAAAAAAATATTTCATTCTCTCAGATCCTGAGATATAATACAGTAAGTAGGGTACTTGCCTTGCAGGTAACTATCCTGAGTTTGATCTCCAGCACCACTTGCGGTCCCCTGAGTACTTCCAGGAATAATTTCTGAGCATATAGCCTAGAGTAATATATGAGCACCACCAGATGTGGCCCCAAAAACAATTTTTAAAAAAATTTTAATGAAATAATACTTAACTGCTGTATCAATTTTAGTTTGGAGGATTTTTGTTTCTTTGCTTTTTTGATTTTGGGATCCACACTCAGCTATGCTCAGGGCTTACTCTAAGATCAGTGATCGCTGCTGGTGGGGCTCAGAGGATTACATGGGATGCTGGGGATTGATCCCAGGTCAGACACATGCAAGGCAAGTGCTCTATCAACTGGACTATCTTCCCAGCATATAATGCTATTGAGAAAGAATAAAATAAAATATGATTATTTAGGCAAGTATTTTCTCTGCTGAAAATATGGAGTAGCTTATAAGATCACAGCTGAATATCTTGTTTTTCGGATCATCCAGTTAGAGCTGTTGTGAATTTATGGAAAAAATCAGAACAATGTAATTATTAAGTTTAAACCCTTAAGCTAACTCCACTGAATCAGACTTCCAATCTCTGTGATGTGACCTTGACAAACTATGCAACACTGCCCAAAAATATCAAACACTTTGATTCTCCATTTTCTCATCAGTGAAAAGAAGTCATAATATAATGAAACTCATTAAGGTTATTGAGACATTATAAGGATATAAGTATCAATAGTTTATCAGTAACTAGCTCAATATGAACTGTGCAATTTGAGTTAAGATCTCATGCAATCCCCACTGTATCTAGTTATCACCATTTGCAGGAGTTAATTCTTTAAGACTTGATCCAAGTTATCTCCAGAGGCAGCAAGACTGAAAAATTAAAAATAAGTTCCACAATTATTCTCCTGCTGATAGATACTTAATGATTCCATCACCTATTCAGATAAAATTTGAATTTAAGCAGTGCATTGGCTTCTCTGCAATTTTCCAGTTGTAACCCTTCCCGTCATGTCCTTTTGTCCACTCATATTCAAGTATCTTTGCACATGCTGTTCTAACTATCTAGAATGTTCTCTCTACTTCTCAAGATTGTTGAAAGTTTATTGCATGTCACTTTGTCTGTTATCCAGATACATAGCAGATGTGATTCTGTGCTACTCGGTTGGTGTTTTTTTTTTTTCTCAAATAAAAGGCATTCATTTTCATGAGTCATGGAGCTTTATGTCAGGTCTAAATTGATAAGTCTGAAGATGACCATAAAATGCAGTTGGATTAAGTCAAAACAGAATCATTAAAACCCTGTGACCTACAAAACCAGATGTGTCCTAATAATAGCTCAAGATAATGTTTTTATTGGCTGGGGAATTTGTGCTAGCATCCCTTTATGACTAGAAATTTTGAATGGCCTTAATATTATAAGGATTCTACAGTTTGGTATGAGATATTCATCATTACCTGGTGTAACAAAGTCTAGTATGGACTGTATTTTGTCTTAAGCATAGGTAATGATACATAGCAGATGAAATCTGTAGCTCCAAAATTACTTTTTAGTACTATATCTTGCCTGTAAAGGCACCTCCTTATTTGGTGAGCATATTAATGGTTTTCTTTGTAGAGATATCTATGCCTAGGAAAGAAAACTTGGCTGACCACCCTATGAACCCAAATCATCTATTTTTTTGTATTGATTTAGCACTGACTCACTTAACCTATTAGAACACCTAATTTTGCCCGACTATATAGCAGGGTGATATTTATTGCACCTTCCAATAGCCTTGTGATGTAAGTGATCATAAATGACAACTGCAGGGTTAATCTTCTCCAATGCAGTCATTATACAACTCTTTCAGACCCTGGAAAATTTAACACTTAGATGTAAGTGTATATTGATAATTACATTTGCCTGCATTGTGTTTTGTCATTTTTTGCATTTTCCCTTTTATGTTATGCCAAGTATTGCAGAAAAGTGTTGTTGAGAACTTGCTACAATTATATTTTCTCATTTTGTGCTTCTCACATGCAAAGTTAAGATTGTTTTTTATGCATTCCAATCTCAGGTTCACAACATAATTTGATCATCTTTTCTCCTCTACCAGATATATTTCCAGAAATGATGCTAAGAAAAACTTGCTTCCCTGAAAAAACACCATTAAGAAAGTTCATTCTATTTGTTTTTTGGCCAAGATCGCCCATTTAGCAGACAATTTTATTGAACTACGTATATTGATGTGTGCATCTTTTAGAAAGTTCATCGTAGGGTGACTCCAACATTACTGTCTGGCTCAGACTATAAGAAGAAAATGTGAGGTTTATAAAGTACATAGCTATCAGGCCTGATTTTCATCTATACTCCCATTGAATCACCTAGCAGACTGTTCCTATTTATTACTCTATCTTCAAAGCTCTTAATTATTTTTACTGTCAGAAATTCTTATACCTGGACTTTATCTAGTCAAGTTTGTGAGATTTATAATTGAAATTGCTACAGAAATTAATTAGGAAATTCCCTGCATTGAATGTCTCAACATAACAATATGTTGTCAAACCTCGATGTATTGACCGACTTTCACGTTAGATCCTATAGCCAGTCGAATGGATCTAATTCAAACTTATTTTTTCCCAATGACAGCTTAAGAAATTGCTCCTCTAAGAAGACATCTGTGACTTGCAGGCTAATTTTTTACCCTTTTTCTGTGTTTTTATATCATTCTGCACACCTTCGCTAGTAGGATTTATGATACTTTCCCCTAAAGTTGGATAATTTTGTCACACTGTCTCTCATGGAGAATAAGGTGATCAAGAACAGGTATTTGCTCCTATTTGGGATTGTAGCTTAAGCAGAAGGTCATGTGTACTGTGTACCAGGTACCTAGTATATAGGTAAGTACCTAACAATAATTTAATGGATAAAAGCTAGTGCTTGTTTTCTCTTTACCAGTTTGAAAAACAATGCATTACCTAAGGTGTGCAAGTTTGCTTAAACTAGTTTCTCCCATAATGAAATTCTTTATAATATCTAGCAATGTTTCGGAACCTCCACAAATACTTTTGTTAGGAATAGATTAATAAATTAAATGTTCATCATCTCAAGAACTGGAGTTATTCTAATTTTTACAGATTGACTAGAAGAATATGATCTTATTGTAAAATAAAGTCGACACGTTACTAATGATTTTTAAAGCATAAAATACAGATGCAAAACTTGGAGGCGGGGGGGAAATGAATTGAATTTACAGTTCCACCTGTTCTAAGATTCCTGTATCTCTCAGCCAAATGATGTTCATTGTGCCCAGAAACGACAAATGATTGCACAGCATGCTTTCATTTCAAAGCTTGTCAACTATGGAGAAAATGGTCTAGCAAAGATTAACAAAGCACCTTTAAAACATTGAGGAAAAATCCTAGGAGGCTTTGTGAATAATTACTTTATCAAAATGAGATACCAGCCATTGCCAATTAGTCTTAATGAAATCCAAGCACAAAGTAGCTCATTGCTTCTTTACTGCACCTGCCTATGCATAATCCTTTCTCCCTTCCTACCTGGCTGTGAAGATTGGTCCAGTAAAACCGTAGTGCAGATGGATTGCTTGGAGGATGTCAGAAGGGAATGTTTCAGCGTATATCCTAACACTATTCTGCAATTGTTATTTTTCATGGATGTCCGCATCCTAGTAATATATCCCTAGATTTGACTGTAATCTTGCCACTGAGCTCGCCTGCAGGTCTCATAAACTTGTTTTAGTGTAGCCTTAAGTCACAGATTCTGTGGAACCAGACAGATAGTACTACCCCATAACATCCATTAGAGAGCACATCTGCACTTACATCTCCTACTAATAAATGTTTCCACAGGGGAGCCACATTCTGTAGCATCAAAACATACAACATTGCAAAGTCACTGACTGGCCACATGCCCACTGACTTTGTAACTGAATTAGTCTTTCCTTGTTAAGCAGTAGCTTTTCTAGTGTCCTCATTTTCCTTTGATTCATAGATTATGAAATAATACGCCATAAAAATAAGCGTGTTAATACTTTGAGTAAATTAGGAGAATTACATACAAAAATATTTTGTGATAGTTTTGAAAGATTCCCTGATTTAAAATAGCTAAATTTCAAATGTCAGAAAACTAAAGGGCAGTACAATGATGTATAAACAATGGAAATTCCATATCATAGCATACTTTCAACCTGTATTGTGGCTTCTCCCAAATGCTATAAATCAAGGGTAGTATAGTAAATTTAATAATGTTCCTTTAAAAATAAGTCCTGAAATTCCCATGATTATAACCTATTTGGAAAAAAAAATGTTCTTGTTTTCCCCTTTCAGATGTATTGAATCAAGGGACTTGAGAGGATAGCCATCCTGGATTTTCTGTGTCAATCCTAAATCCAATGACAGTGTCTTAATGGACAGAATATACACAGACAAGACAGGCCCACGATAAGAGAAACAAAGATATGGAGTTATGCAGACACACGTCAAGGAAAGCCCGAGACAGCCAGAAGCTAAAAGAAACAAGGCAAAGTTCTCTCCTGAAAACTTTAAAAGAAGCGAAGACCTTCTAACAGCTTGATTTCTGGCTTTCATAACTCTGATAGAATAATTACCTGTTGTTCCAAGCCACCAGATTTGTGGAAATGTGTGATGGCAGCCCTAGGAAACAAACAAGGCAGCTAGTGATGAAGATGTAGCACCTAAAAGTCAAGCACATATCCAGCGGTAAAGCACTCTGTTAGGATCATAGAAAGTCTTTTAAAAGCTAAAGACACTTAAGTGTTCAGATCACCACTTCTCTTACCTATTCCAGAGAGAGTGACTACCAGAAATGTCTTAATATGATCTTATATTTTTATACAATTTATTTTGGATATTTTAACCATACTGCACTAAGATTTCTTCCTCTTTCCTCTCCAAGTTCTCTTCCAAGCCCCAGTTCTCTTTATTTCAATGGTATTTAAAGTCCCCAGATGATTCAGGGATGCAGCTAATGGATGGGAGTTGAGATAACAATATAGTTTTACTGAGTTACGTTTATAGGGCTCTTCTTTACTTAATGTAAAGTTATTGTTAACTGTCTTGCTGTGAGAATGGTTTCCAGGAATACTTCCAAACTGTGTTAGCTGGCTTGCTAAATTAACCCCGAAAGACAGAATCAGATATAGTATCATGATAGGGCCTTGTCCTGAGAGCTTTGACATCAGAAGGAGATTGGTAGAAAAGGAAAATCTGCCTTGAAATGTATAAGGCCAGAAGCTTATCTAAAAATTTATCTAAAAATAAATCTGCTGGAATACAATGCATTCTAGCAAGTTCAATTCTTTTTTTTAAAACATACTTTTAAAATTAGCAAATTTATTTGTTTGGAGTAACTATTATTTTCAGACTTTAAGAGAAGTGCAGTTTTCCTTTTGTATTTTATACAATGGCATTTAAATCAGGTTTTATTGAGGTGACTGGCACAATATAGTGAAATACTGTTGTTTTATGTTTACAATGCATTGCACCCCCCCTCCGCCACCCAGAGCGCCAATATAATTCTTGCACCGTCCATAGCTTTCTCCTTCCTCCTCTCTCCCACCTCTCAATCTGACAGCCTCAGCTCTCCAATCTTTTGGAAATGGCGTGGAACATTTCCATTTGCTGTTCTCTATACCCTGCCTTTACTTCTTCATACTCCACGTATAAGTGAGATCATCCATCCAGTATTTGTATTTCTCCTTTTGACTCACTTCATTTACATGGTAACATCCAGTTATATGCGAGATGAAGGAGAATGATGATCTCATCTTTCCACAAAGCTGAGTATTCCACTACGTATGTTTATGGCGATTTCTTTATTCATTCAACTGTTGTTGGACATCTGTTTTTGCTTTTGTTTTTGGTACATACCCAGCTATGCACAGGGTTCACTTCTGGTGGTGCTCGGGAGACCATATGGGATGCTGGGAATCAAATGCTGGGTTGGCCACATGCAAGGCAAATGCCCTACCTGCTGTTATATCGCTCTAGTCCCTGGTGTTGGACATTTGAGCTGTTTCTAAACCTTGGTTATTATTATTTAGTTAGTGCCATAATGAACAAAGTTGTGCATATAATATACCTTTGCAAATTAATGTTTTTGTGTTCTTAGGGTAGATATCTGGAAGTGGAATTCTGGGTCATGTGGAAGTTGTATTTTCAAATTTTTTAAAAAAGTTTCTATACTGTTTTTCATAAGGATAAACCAGAGAGCAGGCCTTCCAACAGTGACAGAGGGTCACTTTTTCCCCTTGAATCCACACCATCACTGTCTGTTTACAAACATTTTGATGCAGACCATTCTCCTTGATGTGAGGTAGTATCATATCAACATTTTAATTTGCATTTTCCTGATGATCAGTGATGATGAACATATTTTTCATCTACATATGTGATTTTCATATCAAATATGTCTTTCTTGAGCAACTTTCTCTTCAATTATGCTTTGAGTTCTATATGTTTCCTTTGACATTTTGTAGATTCAGATCAAATATAAAGAACTTCGATTCATTATAATTTTGTTATTGTGTGTTTGTTTGGGGTCCATACCTGGCTATGTTGAGAGTTTACTGCTGTCTCTGTGCTCAGTGATCACTTCTGGCATATCTCAGGGGACAATATGAGATGTCAGAGAATGATCCAGGGTCAGGACATCAAGGCAAGCACCTGATCTGTCCTCTGGCCCTTTTTAGACATTTTTAATTATACTTAGTGAAAATTAAAAATCACTATTAAAAGAAATAGAACACAATGAAATAGAAATATATTTCTTGTGCATGAACCAGTGAAATATCATCAAAATGAACAGTCTATCCAATGTATTATTATACTTCAATGTATTTGCCATTAAAATACCCATGGCATTTTTCTCTTTTGTTATTTTTTATTAGAGAATCACTGTGATGTACAGTTACAAATTTATGAACTTTTGTGTTTGCATTTCACTCATACAGTGATTGTTTACCTCATTTTTCAAAAACATAGAGAAAATATTTTTAAAAGTCATGTAAAATCATAAAACTCCTATATCAAAGTAATTCTGAGAAAGATGGGAGGAGGCATCATGTTCCTTGACATTAAACTATACATTAAAGATAAAGTAATCAAAATGGTATAATACTGGAATAAAGATTGACTCTTAGACCAAAGGAATCAAATTGAGATGCCTAATTGCATTAGGTAGAACAAGGAAAGTCTCTAAGAAGCAGAACTGAAATAAACTGGTTAGCCTCATGTGAAAAAAAAGGAGTGTAATTGAACACAATCTCACAACATGGATTAAATTTAAATGGATATAAGTTCAGTTCTTAGTTGATTCTAGTCAAAATAAAATTTCCCTTCTTCCAGAACTATATGTAATAAGATAGAAAAATATATTACAAATGTACTTGATACAAATTTTTATTTTAGGTTTCTTCTGAGAGGGGAGAAGGCAGAACAAATAGTACTCAGAACTTACTCCTGGTTCTATGCTTAGGGAACCATATGAATTGAACCAAAGTTGATTGCATGCAAGCTACGATTTTTAACTCATACCATCTTTCTTTCTGACCCGCAGTACCATTTTGATGAAAAATCACAAGAACCAGATCTAGTAGCTGCATTGTACTGCAGAGAATTAAACCATAATGGTCTTATATGATAAAAGGAACTTCAGTTTATGAAGTCATATGTCTTTTGCAACCCAGTTCTCATTAATGAATAAATTGCTCCATCAGAGAGATATTACAGCTAGGAAGATGCTTGCCTTGCTTGTAGTAAACTAGGGTTTGATCCCTGAAACCCATATGGTACCCTGAGCCCTTCCAGAATCCCTGAGCACAGAACTATGAATAAATACTGGGCACTGCCAGGCATAGTGAAAAAAAATGAAATAAATTGCCATTGACAATTCTAATATAAATTTCTATGTACATAGATTCTGTTATCATTATAGAAATTGATGATATAAGTTGTTTTTATATGAAGAGGTAATGAAGAAGTATAAATTTTATATTGTAGAATTGGGTCAACTAATAAATGATTGGAGATATTTCTTATGTTTTATAATATTTTAGGGATTTTTAGCTTTAAAAAGTGTTTAAATTTATTGTGATTTCTTATTCTAAATTTAATGTTCATGTTTCAAAAAAAATGTACTTTTTTCCTTAAAAGGGACGCTCAAAATTACATGTTCCTGCTCTCACAAAATCTAAATTGACATTTTCTACCAGGGTATCATATTAGGTTTTATAAATGTATTAAAGAGTTTAAGGAGGATTTTGTGGGATGCATATAAAGAGAATTATTGACTTGAGAGTATTTTAATTTATTTTTAATACTTTTAAGTGTATCTTAATCTTATGACTTAGAAATAGTATTATCAATAGTTTTCTTCCTTGAGATTTACATTTTTACATGCATTATCTTACTATTTTCTCCAGAGATGTGAAATGCATGCTGCACAGGTATTAGTGCCAATTCTTAGATGAGAATATCAACAGTGAGGGTTATATGACATGTACATATTTCCAGGGAGAACCCTAATTTAGCAATTTGACTTAACAACTCTGCTATCATGTGATAACTAACTGTAAGCTTTGGACAAGAAAGATTCCAAATGAAATGCTTCTTAGATTAAATTTATTAATGCATATATTGAGATACAAATAAAGAATGAATCGGAAAACAATTTTTCAGACAATAATTTCAACATTGTCTTCTTTTACCAGTTCAGAAAAGTTTACAGAACCTAATTCTGTAAAATTCTGCATGTTTTTTCACATTAAGAGAAATGTTTAGGGACTGGAGAGATAGCGCAAAGGTGTTTGCCTTGCACAAGGTTGACCTGGGTTTGATCATCAACATCACATATGTTCTCGCCAAGCTCAGCTAGGAGTGATCTCTGACTACAGAGATCAGGAGTAAGCTCTGAGCATAGCCAGGCATAGGATCAAAAAACAGAGGAAAAGAGAGGGAGGGAGGAGAGGGGTGAGAGAGAGAGAGAGAGAGGAAGAGAGAGAGAGAGAGAGAGAGATTCAAAGATGACTTTTTGTGATTCTATGCTTTTCACTTTTTCACCCAAAATCACATTTGCTATTTCTTTTTTTTTTTTTTTTTTGCTTTTTGGGTCACACCTGGTGATGCACAGGGGTTACTCCTGGCTCTGCACTCAGGAATTACTCCTGGCGGTGCTCAGGGAACCATATAAGATGCTGGGAATCGAACCCAGGTCAGCCATGTGCAAGGCAAATGCCCTACCTGCTGTGCTATCACTCCAGCCCCACATTTGATATTTCTTGATAAAGAAATCTCTCATCAATTTCTACATCTAACTTGATATATTTTATCTGTCTCTCCACTGTCTTCCCTCTCTCCACGGCCTTTATTCTGGGAAAGATGTGTGGATGGCACAGAGAAAGACCTAGGCAGAAAGAAGACAAATGTCTGGCACAGCACCTTCTTCAGAAAGGCAGGTGCTGGGAAAGTAAGAGAGGACTCATCTAAGGAAATTGTCTTCTTGTGGCCATACTGACTACAGATCACACAGTGAAAATCTGAAAATGAGTATTCCAGTTCGAGCTCTGCAGCTCACTGGGCCTCCTGTGATTCGGGCCACACCTTGTGCTTTCTAGTCTCAGTCCCTCCCTCCCTAGTGAGGCTTTCCTGCTCCTTGATCTCTGAGTTTCCTACCAGCAATAAGATCACTTGACTATTGTAAACAGAGCGGCAATGAACATAGAAATTCAAATGTCATTTTTACTATACCTTTTTGCCTCTCCGGGATATATTCCCAGGAGTGGTATTGCTGGGTCAAATGGGAGCTCAATTTCTAATTTTTTGAGAATCGTCCATATTGTTTTCCAAAAGGACTGAATAAATTATCAAATGCTTCCTTTCCAGCAGGTCTGACTTTGGGGCGGGGGAGGGACTTCAAACAATAATAGTGAATTTTTTGTTGAAATATTGAATGTAATCAAAGTAAAGAGAAAGTAATGTGAAATTTATCAGCTACACAGGCGGGGTTGGGGGGGTGGAGGGGAGGTTTACTGTGGTTCTTGGTGGTGGAATATGTGCACTGGTGAAGGGATGGGTGCTTGAGCATTGTGTATCTGAGACTCAAGCGCGAAAGCTTTGTAACTTTCCACATGGTGATTCAATAAAAAATTTAAAAAAATAAAAAATATAATAAAATAAAATGAATTATAAAAAAATTTTAAAATTTTTTTTAAAAAAGATCGTTTGGGATCACGCTGGTCAAAAATGTCTTTGGGAACATTAGAGATGACGTGTGGGGGAGAGGAAGACAAGCAAGATGAAGTGTAGAAGGCTGAAAAGCTCTCACTACAGGAGAGAGGCATCTCTCTACCTCTAAAGCGGAAACTGTCCTGGAAAAAATTAATAGCTGAGATACGTTGTCTTCTGAGAGAAGATGGAGGAAGTCACTGCTTGCCAATCCTGCTGTAAAATGACCAAGAAGGAAGAATCAATACCAACTTGGTGAAAAAAAACAACACAAGGAATGATGGGTTGCTTTGTTACTTACTCTGAGTGTATTTGCAGAAAACACCCACAATTTTCTGAGATAACTTGTAAGTCTAGAAAAAAAAATCCTATTTATACAGAATAGGACCAGACTAGAACATTCCTGCTAAAGTTGATTTTTTGGGGGAAAAAATAGAAAAGAGAAAAGAAAAAAAGGAAATGACAAGATATACTCATGCTTCAAGCCTCGACCTACTTTGGAGGCGCCTTACGGTTCACTGTGACCCAGATCCTGCCTGCTGAGAGAGTCAAGGGAGCAGCTGTCACTGTGAAGAGAACTGAACGGTAGGGAGGAGCAAGGTTCCCCCAAAACTCTGCCTTCTTATTGCCTATGAAATGTGTCATTTCTTTCATTTTGAAGAACCTAGGGATATGGCATTTAATGGGTAAGAAGTGCGAAATAGTAGGGAGTTATACTGCATGAAATAAATGCTATTTCTTAAGTCAGTTGTTTAATCTTTGGAAAACTAAGGAAGTGAAGGAGGTGCCTGTCACACAGGTGGAAACTTGCTGTGTTCTCTGACTTTTTTTGCTCAAAGAACAGAACTGGATGATTCCTTCATTAACACAAAATTCTTCAAAAATACCATTTTTCAAAAGTCATGCAAATCTAGCTACACAGGGGGGCTATGATATCTGAATAAATAAGTAAATTTGGGTATTGAGAACCAATGGATTGATAGTTGAATGGATATGATTAACTAAGAAGTATCACTCTTAATAACATAGTACTATGTTTCTACATAATACTATGCAGCATACTGCTTTCATAAGGAGAATCTATTGAAAAATATCACTCTCTAATGACCAGTTTTAAAATACTTTATATTTGTTGTTATAGAATTTTTTCATTCTTCTGCCAGGATGAAATAAAATAAATGAGAATTAGACTTATTTGCACATATGTCTGTATATATTGTTATTATTTTTAAATTGCTGGCAACTTCTGATAGGTAATCTTACTTCCTTTAAAATCTATTTTTCTCTCACACACAAAGAAAAAAGTCTTGTTAGTCACATTGCTAAATAAGTTGCTTCCAGATATCCCTGGCAAAACCTGGAGCTTCCAACTCTCTCCTCTTTTTTATTTCTCTACAGTTTTTATTGCACTTATTTCTAGACTTCATCCATAAGAAATACACACGTGGTTCCAATTCTAATCTACAGGCCGGATCTCAGTCCTAAGCTCCAGACTCTATTTCTCTTTGATATCTTCTTCTTCTAATAATAATAATAATAAGTGCCAAGCAAAACCAGGCATAGCCCTTTCTAAAGCACCATTTCACTTCTTTTGTCTATATTTTCTTCTGCAGATGCAAGAAACCTGTGTCAAAATCACTGTATCACTGTCATCCTGTTGTCGATTTACTCTAGCGGGCACCAGCAATGTCTCTATTCCTCTCAGCCCTGAGATTTTAGCAGCCTCTCCTTACTCGTCTTTCCCAACGATTGGAGGCTCATTCAGGGTCAGGGGAATGAGACCTATCGAATACGCCACGGATAGCTTCCCAAGTTCTACCCGTGCGGGTGGAATACAAAATAGGAATTACACTAAATTCTTCAACTTTCCATGCTTTTAAAACTTTCCATACTTAATTAGTCATGTAATTGATACATGGTTGCATATAAAGGGAAATTTTTCCTAAATAATGGCAGAATTAACCCCTCTTCTTCATCTACCTAAATTGTAACTTGGTACTAACCAACTCAACCTGAACTTGCTGCTTTCTAATTCGTCTTCCACTCTATGACTAGAGCCTTATTTACAAAATCAAATTAGGCACTTTATTTTTATTCTAAAACCCCTTTGAAGACTCTTTATAATGTATGGAATAAAATTCAAACTCTTAAACATGTAGCACTGCAGCACTGTCATCCCGTCCCATTGTTCATAGATTTGCTTGAGCGGGCACCAGTTTCATCTCCATTGTGAAATTGTTGTTACTGTATTTGGCATATAAAATATGCCACAGGTAGCTTGCCAGACTCTGCCATTTAGGCAGGATACTCTCAGCAGCTTGCCAGGCTCTCGCAGAGGGACAGAGGAAGCGAACCCAGGTTGGCCGCATGCAAGGAAAATGCCCTACCCACTGTACTATTGCTTCAGTCCTTAAACGTGTACATACATTTTATCATGCTTTGGCTTCTATTCCCTTCAATTATCTTTCCCTCCAGTTTCCTATATATTCTCATATATCCATATAAAAATATACAGTTGAATTGTTTTCCTGAAGAAGTCTTACTTATAGTTACAAATTTAGTTCAACCATTCTCTACTAAAATATTTTTCCCTGATGTTCTGGTTAGTTTGCACTTCCTCTTGGTTCTATCTTAATATGTGGTATGTGTTGCTATTTTTTACACATTCAAAAGCTGTCATTACATGGCTTTAAACTTACATATTCCAACTTACTCAAGAAGCATAGCTCTAGCAATTCTAATCTCCTCTTACTTCCATTATCTTTCCCCCCCGTTTTTATTGAATTATTCTTGTGAGCATACATTTTGCAGCATCCTTCTTTTTTTAAAATGCCTCTTATAATTTTTATAGATGCCTCTAGCTATTGCCCTATATAGTTCTGCTTTCTTTTGCAGCAAAATTTCCATTACTTTGGAAGCTCACTGCCTTGGTTTCTTCTCCTCTTATTCATTGTAAATCTTTTAGCTCTGAAACTGCTCTTGCCAATGTCACCTAGGACTTCCATATTTCTAATTTCAATAATCAAATTTCAGTTTTCAATTTATTTGCTTTATCAGCAGTATTTTATAGGGAGATTGTCCATTCTGACTCTTTGTTTTCCCCCCTTTTGTTTCCAGGAAAATAATAGTTTTTCTACCACACTAGCTTCTAAGTTACTAGGATAGTTAATTTTATATTTCAGTCTGACAATGCTAAGGGATACCAGGCAGTGGGTAAAACATTTCTGGATATGCAAGTGAGAGTGCCCCTGGTATAAATTAGCACTTGAATTGTAGACTAAGTAAAACAGATTGACTTCTCCTGTAAGAGTGGGTGAATATTATTCATTCCAATCCACTGAAGGTTTGAATAGTAGAAAAAGGAAAATCATGATAGAATGCACTTTCTTTAATACCCCTAAGCTAGAACATTAGTGTTTTCCTACCCTTGATGCCTGATATTCTCAAAAGTTAAGATCTAAATGGAAACTTCACCATGAGCACTTCAGCATCCAGGCCTTCACATAATACCACTTGGTTTTCCTAGACTCCAGATTGGATTCAACAGAACACAGGACTTCTCCCATCTGCAATAAATTAGTTTACATGTATCCCTAATTTTGGTCCTATTTTTCTGGGGAACTTAATTTAACATAGTCACTTTTTTTGGCATCTTATTTTTTTTAATTTATTATTTAATTAGTGAGTCACAGTGAGGGTACAGTTACAGATTCACACATTTTGTTCTTGTTTTTCCCTCATCCAGTGTTTAAGAGCCCATCCCTCCACCAGTTTCCATTCCCCGCCACCAATGACCCAGTATCCCTCTCACCCCCCAGGCCCAATCCTCCACCCCACCTTGCCTCTGTGGTAGGGCATTACAATTTGATATCTCTCTTTCCTTTTGGGTGTTGTGGTTTGAAATAGGGGTATTGAGTAGTCATCCTGTTCAGTCTCTAGTCTACTTTCAGCATGCATTTCCCTTCCCGCGCAGGATCTCCAATCACATATTACTTGATTGCACTCATCTGTGGAATATAGAAGAATAGAGTATGGGACTAATACCTAAGAATGGTAGTATATAATACCAGGAGGTTGGCTCCATAGCTTGGAAGCTGGCCTCACATGCTAGCATCTTCTTTATACTCTGGCCTCTTAATACCGAAACTCTAGTAAAATTTTCTTTCATTTATTTACATCTATTTCCTTACCAAGTTCATGTAGCTTCATGCTATAAGTACCAATAATTCCTCAATGGATATTTTTCAACCAAATTTTTTTCTTTAGACTTCAGACACATAACCTTATAATTACTTACTTGACATATCCATCTATCTCTTCAGTATTTCAAATTTTACACTTCGCACACTTGAACATCTTGTATCTTTCCTATCTTTCAATCTACTAAATTTAAGTTGATGGCAATACTGCTCTTCAAATTGCTGGAGGAAGTGATTTCAAATCATCATTTGCACCTCTCTCTCTCTCTCTCTTTATCTCTCCCTCCAACCCCACTTCATAATTATTTCATAGTCAGTCCATCAGAATACCGACATCTATGCCTTCAAAATGACTACTTAGCTACCTTCATTTCTAGCTCTTTACATGCTACACTTGAATTATTGGAAAAAACCTTCCAGTCTGTCATTATGCTTCGAAATTTGCATGACGTGGTTTAGAGTATGTGTGTGTGTGTGTGTGTGTGTGTGTGTGTTTGTGTGTGTGTGAGAGAGAGAGACAGACAGAGAGAGACACAGAGAGAGACAGAGAAAGGGAGAGACAGAGACAGAAACAGAGATAACTAAAATACTAAAATAGCAAAACAAGATCTGGTAAAACATTAAATGGATTATATCACTACTTTGCTTGAAATCTTTCCACAGCTTCTCATGTCTCTCAAATATGAAAAATTAATAATAGATGATAAAAAGCTTTAACTTAGCCAGAGTGATAGTATAGTAAGCTGACCCAGGCTCAATCTCCAGTACCACATATGATCCCCCAGCCCACCAGATATTATCACTGAGCACAGAGACAGGAACACTGGCAGATGTGCCCCAAAATTTTTTGAAAAAAGGCTTAGCATTTTCCAAACTCTCATTATTAGTTGGATGTTATATGTTAGGATGTTTCCCTGATTCAGTCAAATAGTTCTCACACTTCCTCCATGAATTTCCACATTATAATGTTCTAAGCAAGATCTTTTGATTACTATCCTCATGCATACAAGTTCTAGATGCTGACGCGATTCACTTCATCTCTTGCAGTGACCCTCTTAAAAACCACTTGACAGTAACATTGTTTCTAAACATCTTATTGATAATTGCAGTCCAATATCTCTCACAAACTACTGAAATATTTCTTCATAACATCTTTTTTCATTTCCTGTGAACAAAGTGTTAGCATTTGAATTTTAATATTTTCACTTTGTATCTTCATCCTCTGGATAGTAAGCTGAACAATCTTAGAACTTAGAGCTCTTTTGTTAGTTTTCATTATTTTATATCTCAATGCCTAGAGATATTTTCCACTCCATAAATATTTACTGACTAAGCTGTAAGTGCATTAACTATTGACTGTGGTATGTAGAGATACGAGGACATGTGCAACGAAAATCTGTTCAATGAAGGTTATGATTAGTATGTTCTGCAAAAAAGAGAACAAAATATGGTGAATATGAAAATTATTTCATTTGAAACAGAAACCTCATCACTTAACAAAAATATCACTGACTTTGTGTATAACATAGCATACACCTTCAATAAAGTGAAAGCATGTTAAATAAACTGCAAAAAAATGTGTGAATAGAATAGAGAATATACCTTCAGGCCTCTACAGGCTGGGTGAGAAAGTCTTCGTTATATAATAATTGGATGCAGAGTTATTTAGAGAGAAGCATAATCCCCTGAAGTATCATACAAAGTGATGAAAGAATGTAGAAAAGAGGGCATGAGGGAAAAGGAGAGGAAAAACTAAGAGAGCAAGCGATTAAAACAGCATGACTGAGACACAGAACTAGTTAGTCTTAATTGGGTAGGGAAATATTACCAATTCCCTGTGAAATATAAGTCAAAATTAAAATCACACTAGTGTAATAAGTTTCTAAATAGCTGTTACATTTATCTTAACAATTTTAAAAGACTTTAAATAGAAATTTGACCATAGTGTATGTATTAATCAAGACAGATTCACTGGTATAACACATCATTCCCAAATCTAGAAAATATGATCTCAGGGATATGTTTTTCCCATACACTTTCTTCACAGTTCGGTGAGTGCCACTAGAGGCTCTGATCATATAGTAATTTAGGAATCCAGGGCTCCTCAGTCTAGTGACTCTGCCATCTTCTAGTTTTTTGGAATTCCACAGTAAAACCTCTGATGAATTAGGAGATAATGGAAAAGAAAGTACATAGTTTATAGGCAATATTGGAGGCAGGATTTACATGCATTGGCCAGAATGAGTATAGTCAATTATATTAAATATAGTATGGTCTTTCTATATCACTTAAACTAGAAGACAGTGAAATGTAGTCTACTTATTAGCTTAGGGGTGATAACTAGTCATCTATCATGAATTGTGAGAGCCAGAGTTTAAAATTTTAACCAATTTGCAAATTAGTCAAGTTGGCCTCTTAGTTTCATTGATGCTGATAAAAATAAAACA
Source organism: Sorex araneus (assembly GCF_027595985.1). Taxonomy (NCBI): domain Eukaryota; kingdom Metazoa; phylum Chordata; class Mammalia; order Eulipotyphla; family Soricidae; genus Sorex; species Sorex araneus. Next base: position 185,135,353 of record NC_073306.1, on the reverse strand, counting down.
TTAGTTCTGTAGATCATAATAAAGAATAGATTACTGAACAGAACAATAGTAATAATGAGAATACCTACTTTGGTTTGGTTTGGTTAGGTTGTTGTTACCAGTTCTCCTGCTCCATGATATCTCACTGCAGTTTTGATTCGTGTGTCCCTGATGACAAGTGATAGAGTATGTTTATTCATCTGCCCCTAGGCAACCTACAATTTTTCCTTTGGAGCACTCTCTCTCCAGTCTTCAGCTCTTCTCCCTGATTATTTCTTTTCTTTTCCTCCCCCCACCTTTTTTTTTTTTTGAAGAAGAATTAGGTCTTACCAAGCAGTACACAGGACTTATTCCTGGCACTGTGCTCAAGGATCACTCCTGGTGATGCTCAGGGGACTATAGGCAGTGATGAGGATATTCTGTGGTTGACTGTGTCCAAGGCAAGCACCTTAATCCTGCCTATCTGGAACTCTGATCCCTGTATTTTGAAAAGTTGCTTTCTTGTTGATTTTTTGTGACTTCCTTACATCTCTTGGATCTTAAATACTGTTAAATGCATGATGTGCTAATATTTCTCTCACATCCTGTAGAATTTTATATAATGATAGTTTCTTTGACTGTGCAGAATCATTTATTTTTGTGTAATCCATTTGTCTATTTTTGCTTTTGTTTTCTTTGCCATTGGTGACAAATCCCCAAAGTTGCAATATCATGGAATATTTTGCCTGTTTTCTTCAATGCATTTTATAATTTATATCTGACCCCAAAGTACTCCATTTAAGTTTTGTGAATGTACCAGATACTTATCCAGTTCCATTTTTTGAATGTGGTTTTCCACTTTTTCCATTGTATTTATTAAAGAAACTTCCCTTTCTCAACCTTAGTTCCTAGTCATGAATTGGCTATCACACATATGTGTGATGATTTAATGCTGGGCTTTCAATTCCATCTCATTGATCTCTATGTCTATTTTGATTCCAATATCATACTGTTTTGATTAAATGTGTAGAATAACTTCAGTAAAGTAGAGTGATGCCTTCATTCTTCTTTTGTTTGGAAATTTTCTTTGAAATCACTTGAGAAATCTAGATCAGCAAGAAAAGCTCTGATTGATCAAAACAACAATGAGATATTATCTCACATCACTGAGACTGGCCCACATCCAAAAGAACAAAAGCAACTGGTGTTGGCACAGATGTGGGGAGAAAGGGACTCTCCTTCACTGCTGGTGATGACTGGTCAGCCCTTTTAGAAAATAGTATGGATGATTCTCAAAAAATTAGAAATTGAGCTCTCATTTGACCCAGCAATACTACTTCTGGGAATATATCCCAGAGATGCAAAAAAGTATAGTATAAATGACATCTGCACTTATATGTTCATTGCTGCACTTTTCACAATAGCCAGAATCTAGAAAAAAACTAACCTAGAACAGATGACTGGTTAAAGAAACTTTGGACACTGTCACTGTCATTGTCATCCCTTTGCTCATCAATTTGCTTGAGTGGGCACCAGTAATGTCTCCATTGTGAGACTCATTGTTGCTATTTTTAGCATATTGAGTATGCCATGGGTAGCTTGCCAGGCTCTGCTGTGTGGGAGAGATACTCTCAGTACCTTGCCAGGCTCTCCAAGAGGGGCGGAGGAATCAAACCCGGGTTGGCCACATGCAAGGTGAACGCCCTACCCACTGAACTATCGCTCCATCCCTTTGGTACATCTACACAATGGAATACTATGTAGCTGTGAGAAAAGATGAAGTCATGAAGTTTGCATGTAAGTGGATTAATATGGAAAGTTTCGTGTTAAGTGAAATGAGTCAGAAAGAGAGGGACAGACATAGAAAGATCGCACTCATTTGTGAAATATAAAGTAACAGAATGGGAGACTAACACCTAAGAATAATAGAAATAAGGACCAGGAGAATTACTCCACAGTTTAGAAGCCTGTCTTGCATGCTGGGGGAAAAGGCAGCTCAGATAGAGAAGGGACCACCAAGTAAAGGGTGGTACAAGGACCCACTATGGATGGGAGATGCGTGCTGAAAGTAGACTATAGACTGAACAAGATGGCCACTTAATATCTCTATTGCAAACCACAACACCCAAAAGGAGAGAAAGAGCAAAAGGGAATGCCCTTCCATAGAGGCAGGTTGGGTTGGGGGGGCAAGGTGGGGTGGGGGGGATGGGTACTCAATCATTGTATGACTGAAACGCAAGCACGAACGTTTGTAAGTCTGCAACTGTACCTCGTGCTCGCTTCGGCAGCACATATACTAAAATTGTACCTGTACCTCACAGTGATTCACTAACAAAAATTTTTTCAAAAAGAAAATAAAAAGAAAAGAAAAGCTAAGATTATAGAGTTAAAAAAAAGGCATTCCAGGAATATTAGTTTGACCCACATCCATTGCATAGTCTATTTGTTCAGCTACTAGGACAAATATTGAAACTTAACACACTGATATGCCGTTTCTAAACTCAGAGATCACTGACTTAGTGAGAAGATAAATTTGCAGACTATAATACATTATGATAGTGATATGGACAGAGTAATATAGCAAATGGTGTAATAATGGCTATATATGGACAGCAGACTACTGAATACAATGAGAGAAAAATACCATTAAATCTCTACGGAAACTTTTTTATTAACTCATGGGACTCATTACAGGTATGACATTGGCTCTAAGTCATGAAAAATAACCTGAGATGCACAACAGACCAATGAGACAGTAAACTATAAACAAACTAGATATTAGTAGAGTCCAGAGGTAAGAATGGTCGTGCTGTAAAGATAGAAATAGTTGTGAAAAATAAAACTGGGGGTGGAGGCCCCAGTTTATCAGGGACCACCAGGGCACACAGCAGTGCACACAGACATTTGTTATCAGCTATCACGCTCAGGGTCTCACGCACGCAGGGTAGACAACACTACTACTGTGGTCTCATCCCCTTAGAAATCAGTTATTATGAGAATTGAAAATAATATCCTAAAAAATGGAATTTTGCTTGGGAGTAGATTTTGATACATCTTCAACACAAAGGAAAAGTTTCTGTATTTAAACAAATGGCAGTAAGAAGGCTGAAAATATTTTATTCATTTAACACTGACTGCAAGTCTAGGCCAAACAAATTACGTTTGTCAATTGGAAATTCACTTTGTATAACACCATTCTCACTCTGATTTTGTTTTTGTTTTGGGATACTCTGGGAAGTACTTAAGGCTTACTTCAAACTTATAATAAGTTAAGAGCAGAGTCCTATACAAACCGTAGCAGGATCCTTGTCCAGTCACTTCTCTCTAAGTCATGACAAAATGTGTCCACGACTGTGCTCTTGACTAAGACTGCGAGACTGGGTGTGGTGAGACTAGCATGAGGGGCAACAGGAGACAGGAATGAGGGGCGGGGGGAAACTGGAATGGGGCACTCAGTGAGACTGAAATAGGCATGCGGGGAGAATGAAATAAAGGCGGGACCAAGACTGGAGTAAGAGGTGACTGATCACCAACCGGGCTTGGCAGCCCTGGTCCCTCCTTCATACATCTGTTGGCGGTGGCTGCAGGCCAGGGTCGGGAAGCAGCTCATGACCACGGAATATACGGTGGCGGGAGAATCCTCACACATACTTATTGAACACACAATAGACAAAGCAAGTTAAAAACAACGAAGTAGGGCTTCCCTGGTTGAGGATTTTAAAAGCTCTAGGAAATGGTATAGGTGAGAAAAGTCAAAACCACCATCCTGACCTTTAGGCTCCCCGAACGTCTGGTCCCTAACATTTTCTCAGAACTTGTTCTTGTTCTATTTTCTGCCTTTTCACTATGTTCTATTCACATGCTTCTCAAACATATATTTTATCACTGCCTCAGGGCATATGTACCTGAAAATTTTTATGTCTATTGTGCTCTTCTCTTGATCTTCAGACCCGTGGATTACTCATATGAAATATGGTGTCATGTTCAAAGCAAAGTTATCTTAAAATCATCCCAAGTAGCTTTGTCATATTATCCTTACTATTTTCTTTACATATTGTTCATCCGAATCCTTTATACTTGTTTATTTTTATTATTTTTATTTTTTAATTTATTTTTTTGCTTTTTGGGTCACACCCAACAATGGGTTACTCCTGGATCTGCACTCAGGAATTACCCCTGGCGGTGCTCAGGGGACCATATGGGATGCTGGGAATTGAACCCGGGTCAGCTGCGTGCAAGGCAAACACCCTACATGCTGTGCTATTGCTCCAGCCCTATAGGTTTATTTTTATGAGTAATTTTTGTCTGTGCTCCATCACAGAAGGAATTGAGAACATAAAACAGAACTCTTTTTCACAGTTCTATTCTTAGGACATACTATGATATTAGGCACAAAATAAATTAAAAAATAAATGAAAGGTACATGATAATTATGTTTATACTTTGAAAAGTAATCTAAATTTTGTTGTGTCCAAGGGTGGATTAAAATTAGTAACATAAGAAAATAATTTGGAGAAGAAATGATGAGTTTATGAACAAAAAAAGCATTACTGTAAAGGCAGAGGAGAAGACATATGAAAAGAGGAAATAGTGAATGATAGAGCCATTTGTTAAAACATGGCTCCAAAGAGAAAGAGGAGATCAGTCTAATTTTAGAAAAAGCACAGATTTCGATAAGATATCAAGCACCCTGGGGCTCCATCTTGTGACTTGTCCCACTGGGAACATAGCAAATGCATTAAATGCTACTTGTACCTATAAAATGTGTTTATTAATCTCTCCCTCTATACAACACATGTGGAGGACTTTTCTTTATGGAGCTATGTGAATTCAATTTCTACTTCAGAAAATTGAAATCATTATTATTATGGCTTTATTATTACTACCTATAGCTAGTACAAGACCCTTCTAGCATAGATATAATTCACAAAAAAAAACACAGTATAATGCAAGCATCTTCTTAGTTGCTCTTTTCCAGATAGGTGTCTGAAATACAAATATGGAGATGAATTTAATATTTTCCAAACATAATGAAATTTCTTATTTAATCTCTTGGAAAAAAATTTCTATTGGTTCTTATTTTTTCTGATTTAGCAGATCTTTCTTTAAAGGAGAGTTATATCCGTAAGCAGTATAATATGCGTGTTTAAACTACTGTTTTAGTGGAATTATTTTAATTATTTTAGATATCTGCAACAGATAAATTGGTCCTATATCAATCGACAGGCAATAGAATCTAAATTCATGAACTAAGAGTCCTTGAAAAGTCCTTGTTTATGTTTAAGACTACAGTTTAAATTTTGGTATGTAAGATATTTAATATATAATAAAATTTCCCTCAAAATGCTTTATTTATAACTGCAATACCCTCGACTTAACTGCCCCCCTGTACTTGTCATATCACTAATACGTATTATGGTCAGAAAGCATCTTCAAAGATAAACAGATAATTAACATTATAAAAAAATTCTTTTTGAGATGTTATTCTCAAAAAAAAGTAGATGAAAATTTTTAATAGTTTTAAAAGTAGGATCATTTTGGATCTTAAATAGAACTATGATATTAATAAGCATACATATTGACTGTTTATCAAACAAATTCTGGAAAAGCAAAAGTCTGACTGCCCATTCTAGTACTTTAAGTTAAGGAATATCTATATGTTAAGATCTAGTTCAAGTTTTTTGGACACAAACAATAAAGACAAAGGCATGAACAAATGTCCAACTAGCTTGATAACCAAATTTGTCTATTCACACAAATGTTGGTGTTCTTTTTATTTTTACATAACGTAATATTATTTTACTAGCAACAGAAAAACCTGAGTGAAGGAGGGTAAAAGAAAGAAGGAGAAGGAGCAAAAGAGGGAGAGGAAGAAGGAGAGGGAGAAGGAGAAGAAAAAGAAGAAGAAGAAGAGGATGAAGAGAGAAGAGGAGGGGAAGAAGACGAAGGAGGAAGAGGATATCTTTAGGTGAACAAATCTAGTAAACTTTTTGTAAATAATATGATCAAAGAAGCATTCATTCTAGTTGAGCCAGTAAGGACAGCAACAAGCATACTCACCACAGAGGAGTCCAAACTTTTTCAGTAACACTCCTGGAAAGATTTTTGGAAGAGGGTAGCCTGGGGCTCAGAAAAGGAGAAGAAATATGTTCTGTTAACTCCTCAAAAGCTCTGAAGCCCAGAAGCTGAGCATCTAAATACCTACCTGTGGGGAGTCTTATTAATTTAACAAGAGATATTTATAGTTGTTTGATCAAAGACTAACAAAGCTCTATGAACTCTTCATTTACATTCTAGTTAAACTTTCAGGAGTTACTCACTCCCTGAAGAGCAGTGACTATGCTTGTTAAAGGTTAAATTACTCATATAACCTTGGTCAGCTTGGGTTAAAAATTTAAAAGACTCTTGCTTGTTAACTGAAAAAGAATCAGAGCAAAAGAAATCAGAAGTGTTCAGCTGGGAAGTCCGTATTATTTTATTATTTCTCTCACTAAGGACTTACTTAGATTAAAGAAATCTAGAGAAATGCTTTATTAGTAATTCAGGAGGGTTTGGTTACAGAAAGGAAACACTAGGAAACACCAGTAACATTAAATATGTAAAGGCAAAGTAGATTACATAAGAGAAGCTTCTACTGAGGTACAAAATTCTAACTATGCATTGTGTGATCATGAGTATTTTAAAGCACAGAAGAAACCACTACTGTGTCCCTCTGGGTTCCTCAGAGACTAGAAAAATAATTAAATAAGCATGAAGCCTATTGGTAGGGAAAGACCAAAGAATAAAAATAAATAAAGTAACTCATCACAAAGTCTTAGACATTATCTTTAAAGTAGCTTATTTAGTCCAAAAATACGTGATAGGAGGAAGGGGTACTTAGTAAGGTTTCAAAAGAAAAGGAAAAAAGACACAGTAAAACAAAAAATTTACAGCTTCGAGTCTTATCTTCTTTATTGATTACAATTTCTCTGGATTTGTCTTTAAGAAAAGAGGTTTTCACGTAAGTGTTTTTGGTTTTGTGTTTATTTTCTATTTATAAGAGGTCCCGGTCCTGCCTTCAGCTATTCCCTTCAGAATATTAAACCTTTTTTTTTCTTTCTTTTTTTAATTTTATTGAATCACTGTGAGATAGTCACAAGCTTTCATGTTTGGGTTACAATCTCACAATGATCAAATACCCATCCCTCCACCAGTGCATGGGGAATGTGCACAAATATTGTGCACACCACAAATATCCCAGTATACCCCCCCTTTCCCACCCTCCCCCTGCCTCTATGACAGACAATATTACCCGTTCTCTCTCTACTTTTGGGCATGAGTGAAATGAGTCAGAAAGAGAGGGACAGACATAGAGGGACTGCACTCATTTGTGGAGTGTAGAGTAGCATCACATGAGGCTGACACCCAAGGACAGTAGATACAAGGGCCAGGGGGATTGCCCCATAGCTGGAAGACTGCTTCATGAGCGGAGGGGAGTAGGCAGATGGAATAGAGAAGGGATCACTAAGAAAATGATGGCTGGAGGAACCAGTTGGGATGGGAGATGCATGCAAAAGTAGATAATGAATCTTTTTTCAAGGATGTATTTTTTGGGTGGCAAATACTGTCTCTACAATCTATTTCTAATGAATTACATGTAGAGTGCAGCAACAGGGCATACTATTGGAAAATTACATATTTTTTCTGTGGAAAAATTGGCTAGTATTGCTAATCACTTGTATTACTTGTCATCCCTCATCCCGTTGCTCATTGATTTGCTCAAGCGGGCACCAGTAATATCTCCATCCATCCCTATCCCATGCTAGTGTAGCCCAATGGCGTGTGCTCATTCCAGGAATGTAAACCATTCATTGACGGTCTTGACAAAGAAGACAAGTCTTGGTCAGCTTGGGCACCATAGGTGGGTGGCCAGGCGTTCTTTTGACATCTGGTGGAATCTAGTCAGTAACAGCCTTAGTCCAACAGTCGTCTCAAAATTGCATTGCATGTCCGGCCATCTGATTTTCTAGCAGACTTATGTAACCCAGATTGTTCTAATCTTGTCCTACATCTTACTTAATTCTGGAAATTTAGTTACTTACACAATGTTCTCCAAAGTGGACCTCCTCATGTTGAGTTGGTAAAAGAATTTACCCTTAGAAAAGCTATTTATTCAAGAGCAAAGAAAGTTGAAATGTGTATTAAAGCATCCACTGCTCAGAGAAGCAGAGATTTCAAAGAAGGAATTTCTATCTGGTGTTGTTTGGGGGTACCTTTAGCATCTTTGTAAGGAAGTATCATCTAAGAATAAAGTTTGGGTTTCAGGTTAGGGGTTTTTCCTGTCATTATAACTAAATGGGGAATCTGTATTTGGGGTCTAAGTGCCTGGGATTTTGCTACTGTCAGCTAATTGATTGGAATATTTGACAGAATGAATTTTAGAGCGTCTGAGATCAACTACGCAGGAGAGATCGAGAGTCTACTTGTATTTGTATTGCGGACCATTTGTAGTGTTTGAACAAAACTCAGTGCGTAAATTGGGACTTGTCCACCTCATTCTCCAAAAGTACTTTACACACACACACACACACACACACACACACACACACACACACACACACACCCCTGAGCTGTTTCCCAAATAAGCTTGCATTTAGAATACCAAAGGGAAAGAGGCAGGGCCCTAAGAAAGGAATTAGTATGGAAGGTCACAAGGGTAGTTTTTGGCAGTCCCTGATAACCTGAGTGAATGATCTAGGCTGTGCCCATGACATGGATGATCAAGGGGGCCAGAAGATAATCATCTCAACACCCTCCATCTGTTTTATGGGTCTACCTCCTTTAAACTTAATGAAAAATGCTCACTTCTCCTATCCCCTTTGTTAAAAAGATATAAAAGGGAAAAGATTTCTGCTTTTGTTTGAGTTCTGTTTAAGAGATTACCACCTCCTCTTGCCCCCATCATAATCCAAAAGATTTCTAGCCTTCTTTTTTCCTTCTCTTAAAAGAGAACATTCAATCTCTAGTCCCTTACTTTCCATTTTGACTGCTGAAGGACAAGAACCTGAGCACCCACACCCTCTAAAACACTACGATAAACTAACTTGTACCATCACCACTGGTCATAGGATCACAGATTCATTATCATTGCTGCCCCTTATAGGTATATTCATCTAGTATTGAAAGAGGAAGTCTCAGTTTACCCCCTTGTCCAATGTTGCTTGAGGCTCCACTTTAGCTAACCCAAAGTCTACATTTTAGACATTCCTGAAAATTCCTGGACTCTTTCTGAGTCTGGGAAGTTACACATTCCCAAGCCCATCAATTCTGCCCCAGGCCTTGAGTTCACAGGACACCGAGATAATGATCAACATCCAGGGAGATGTTCAGATAAATAACCTAAATGCCCTAAATAAATATTTAGCCTCAATAGCCTAAATTGAAACAGAACTACTTACAAGGGGTTAATCTTAGCAACAAAAAGTGGGTCCTAACTCAACAAGACATCTCTAGGGAATAAATGGGAATCCTCTGATTCCTTTGTTTAATAAGTAGCACAAACACCCAGTTTTCCTATTAAAAAAAAAAAACAACAGAAAACCAGCCATACGTAACTAAGTCCTATAGTAAGCTCCTTCCCTGCTGGGGAATTTCTTTCTCTTCTACTTTCCTACAAAGTTTTTAATTTTCTAACTCGGAGTCTGAGCATCTTTATTACTCAGTAGTTACACTCTTAAAAAGAAAAACAAAAACAACCAGGAATCATGGACAGACACAAAGAAGCGCCATACCTGCATCAGTGTAGCTCAGAGAAGCAAACCTCTCCCCATGCCAAAGCTCTATGTTACAGGGGCTGGAGCGATAGCACAGCGGGCAGGGCTTTTGCCTTGCACACGGCTGACCTGGGTTCAATTCCCAGTATCCCATATGGTCCCCTGAGCACCACCAGGAGTAATTCCTGAGTGTAGAGCCAGGAATAAACACTGTGCATCGTCAGGTGTGACCCAAAAAGCAAAGCTCTACATTACAGTTAGTCATCATTACTAAAGTCAGACTATGCACAAGACACAAACAAGAATAATGTCTGTCTTTCTGTAGCAATCAGAAGTAATCCTGAGGCCAAACAGAAGATCAGTTATAATTCCCTTTTAGCTTCTCTCCAGATATGCTATGTTCGCCTAATCTCCTTTTCATCCTAAAGCCAAGTATTAAAAAGAAATCATGGTACAGATTTATTCACAGGACTCAGTGTCTGCTGTTTCCTCTAACACTGAAGAGGCTTGTCTTCTCTAAGTCTCTAAGTCGAACTTCTCTAAGTCGAACTTCTCTAAGTTCGGACAACTTTTTTGTTCTTAGGTTTATTTCATTTTTATAAAGTTGTTCACAACAGTTCATTACAGATAATATTCAAACACCAATCCCACCACCATGCACCTTCCCACTAGCATAAGAAGAAAGAGTGTGAAGATTGTTGAATTCCATACTGGAGCCATTTAAACCCTTGTATAAGAGATTAAAAGCATGTGTGTTAAACCCAAGCAAACGTGTGCTACATTTGGTACATCAGTGGGTAGATTATAAGCTGTTACGTGGCCACAAATGTGGCTGTGCACTGCAGGACATTCTTTGTTACTCTCTTCCGGGATTTTGACCGTTGAAGAGATTATATAGCACCAGGGACAGTTTGTGGGTGTGACTGCCAAGCTACTGGAAAACTGGGGAGTTGGGGAGAAGAGACACAGTCCTGTTCCGAGCAAGTTTTGAGATCTCAGTCACAGGTCTGACATACATGGGTTTTTCTGCAGACTCCCTCACAGATGAGGCGCACCTGATCCTGTGGAGAGTGGCCTTAAGCATGGCTGCGTGGCTGGGTTCTGGATGTTTTCATCTGCCGGGGTTCTGCTGGTGCAGGGAGGGAGACTCAGCCTGCCCCTCTCTGAGTTGTACCAGTGAAGACAGCCTGGCGTGGGGTCAGGACGTTCTGTCCACTTTCTGACTACTCTCACACTGCACTGGATTAAAAGTAACCAACAAGGTTTTGTTAGTTTACTATTTTGGTGCTGGAGATCTAACCCAGGTCATCATATATTTATGGTAAGAATTTTACTGCTCAGCTGTACTTCCAAGTCACCTGTACCGAAACCTTATTCTCTCACATGCAAAAAAGTGCCCCATCACTGCACTCCATCCCCACCGTGTAACATATTTTTTTAAGATGCTGGTAATCGAAATAGGTGAGTCAAACCCAGACATGCATCTCACCATTGAGCCATTTTCCTGGCCCTCAATAAAAGCTTTTAAGAAGAAAGGGATTTTGAATTAAATCCAAAGACAATAGAAAATAGCAAAAAGAGAAACAAAAGATTCCAATTATTCTAGACCCTAGAAATATTTTCTCTATAAAGCATTCTCCTCTGAAAAAAAAAGTTTGACAGGTAGAAAGTAGTATATTTAGCTCAACTGAATTGCTAATATCTAAACATATTCTCCTATGTGCATTTTGTAGCTAGTTTATATTTTCTGCAACCCAAAAGAATCTTCTTAAAAGGGTTATAGAACGGGGTCACTGAGAGCAGTGGCCCAAAGAAATATAGTTCATATTTGTTCACATATATGTCCAAGTAAATGCATCACAGATCAATTGTGAATCTCATTATTAAGAAATTTTAGGCTGTCAAAATCTTAAAAGCCATATTTTTCCTATAATACACAGATGCATTCCCATTCACCTTTCCTAAAAAGGTCTCCATTAGAATAAAAAAATGCTAAATGACAATTCTAAAGAGAACTAGTCAACACTTTTGTTTTTCTATGAATTATCTTAGGATTTCTATTATATACTCCATTAAAATTGCTGTATATGTTATAGCTACAAGGCAGATAAACATTCAAATTGTCTTTTCCTAGCCAAAGAACACACAAAGAGATACAGAAGAGTTTCATTTTATTGTTTTTATGGTCAAAAGCACCCAACTAAATTAAATATTCAATTTGGTAGGTTATTTTAAATATTACATTATCAATTTACCTGTATCCTATACCCAGTGAGGTGGCTTTGTGTTCCCCGAAGCAAGAAGTAGTGAGAGTTAAGTTCACTAATATTATATTATTTGCCTTAACTATAGTAAAACACATTAAGGGTATTTTTCCACCCATTTTTATTCATACCAGGAATATGGTCTGGATTCTACACTGAATGTCCAAATTCAGGCAAAAAAAGTAGCTAGTTAGATAGATGGATGTCATATATACATAAAAAGATTCAAGGAAAATATATGTGTACATATGTACACAGACTGGAGAGATAGCACAGTGGGTAGGGCGTTTGCCTTGCACGTGGCAAAACCAGGTTCAATTCCTTCATCCCTTGGAGATCCCAGCAAGCTGCCAAGTGTATCCCGCCCGCACAGCAGAGCCTGGCAAGCTCCCCATGGTGTATTCGATATGCCAAAAACAGTAACAAGTCTCACAATGGAGACATTACTGGTGCCTGCTGGAGCAAATTGATGAACAATGGGGTGACAGTGCTACAGTGCTATATATATATATATATATATATATATATGTATATATATACATACACATGTATATATGCTCATATATACACATATATATGTATATACATACAGATATTTGACAATGTTGGAGTATAAAAATACAAAGCAATATGATAAAGTGGACACTGTGCAAAGCAGAAAAGGCACAGTCCATCCTAAGGAAGAAGACACTATTCACTTTTACTATCTGGAATTTCCAAATTCAAAATTTTGACTTAAAAACTTCTGTAACCTTAAGCAAACACTGTATGCTTGCAGAGCAAAGTCAGTTAGCATGGTGTCAGTTGCATGTTTTCTTCTGTGCTGGTTGCCCATCTATGACTAACTTTGTATATCAACAGAGATAAGCCCTGGTGACAGCAGTCAACATATTTGGTCAAATGCATCTGCATGCTGCTGTAAAGGTGTTTTTTAGATGACAATAACATCATTTAAGGCTGTAAACCTTTAAAGGCAGATGAGCTTCTGTAATGTGAATGGGTCTCTCCTAGTTGATTGAAGGTTTTGGTAAAAAGAAACTACTCTCTTCAGAAAAGTGGATTCTGCCAGTCAAAGATTTGACCAAGGGGCTGAAGCAATGGTAGAGAGGGTAGGGAATTTGCCTTGCATGCAGTGGACCAGGGTTTAATCCCCAGCATCCCAAATCGTCCCTGAGGACCACCAAGAGTAATTCCTGAGTGCAGAGCCAGGAGTAACCCCCGAGCATCACTAGGTCTGACCCCAAAAGCCAAAAAAATTAAAAGATTGGTCCAGCCACAGATATGCATTATTTTGGTTCCCTTCCATTTGTCAGAACATGACTCACCTGGCTGAGACAAAGAGTAGGAAAGATAGTCCAACCTTCTTCTAGGAGGTCTTGTGATCAAACAGTGGGCCATGTTTCTTAAAGTCCAGTGGTATAATGAGGAAGAGAAGTTTGGTAAATACGATTCTCTATGAACAAATGGCTGCATAATACATGAATGCAACCACTGGGTGACATAGCTTGACAACAAAATTGAGAACTCCATATGCGTCATTGGATTTTCCACCAATATCATATAGACCTAAAATTTCCAAGGGGAAGGTTCGTATTGTTTAAAATAAAGATAAAAGGGACTGGACAGAAAGGGCAGCAGATACGATGCTTTCCCTGTACACGGTCAACCCAAGTTCAATCCCCAGCACTTCATGTTGTTTTCTGAGCCCTGCTGAGAATGTCCCCGAGTTAGATCCAAAAATAAGCTATAAGCACCACCAGATGTGCCAAAAAAGGAGTAAGAAGAAGAAATATAAAATTAATGAATCTAAAGATTTTATCCAGTAGAGAATCCAAATGAAAATAGGGTATTTGAGAATTGCAAAATTGAAGGAGTAAGAAAGCAGTTTAGTAGGATTAGAAGTCACCAGTCAGAACAGAGGACATAGCCTTTGTTAATAAGTTTAGCTTCATTCTTTCAATTGAATTAGAAAAACAAAAGCTGTTATTCTCAACTTTAAATGAACATCTACAAGGTAAGATGCAACAATGCAAAGAATTAAAAGCCTGAGCAAAAGGAGCTCTCTTAATAGGAAAGTCAAGATTCTACAGATGCTCTTAATAAAATTGTATCACTTATAATTGTCTCCTCAAATCTGTACCAATCATTAGTTCTAAAGGTAAGATTCTGGGATTCTTACAGACTGCTTACATTTTGAGAAATATGTGTTTTAAGATTTAAAATCATTAAATTATCCCTAAGATTTAAATAAAACAAATATTATGCTTCCTTATTCAATATACCTCATTAGCTTAAACAAGATTTGGGGGAGAGGGGGCTTCTTCACTTTCTCTTTTACTAATTATTTTACTGTCTTTATGTTGATTGCTTTTTTGCTACTTCAGGAATCTGTGTAATTTAGTGGGACTCACAAAACACCGACTTCACAAGCCTTTTAGGTGTTGATATGAGGAGAGGTAAACATTTCCTGAATGATAATAAAAACAGAGAATCCCAGTGAAAGGAAAAAGCACATTGTCCTCCGGTTGCTTTTTTTTTTGGTTATATTTCCTCAGTCTAATTTTAGGACAAAGTAGGTAAGGAAAACTTCCATCTCTAGTTGCTAACTTCCAACCCACAATTTGCTCACATGGACCAAGTGAGATCTGAGAAAGGAGTAATTTTTTTTCTTTTTTTATGTTTAGTTTTACTGAATCACCGTGAGATAGTTACAAGCTTTCATATTTGGGTTACAATCTCACAATGATCAAACACCCATCCCTCCACCAGTGCACATTCCCCACCACCAATATCCCCGGTATACCCCACCTTTCCCACCCTCCCCTTGCCTCCATGGCAGACAACATGCCCCATACTCTCTCTCTACTTTGGGGCATCATGACTTGCAACACAGACCCTGAGAGGTCATCATGTTTGGTCCATTATCTACTTTCGGCATGTATCTCCCATCCCAACTGATTCCTCCAGCCATCATTTTCTTAGTGATCCCTTCTCTATTCCAGCTACCTTCTCCCCTCTGCTCATGAAACAGTCTTCCAGCTATGGGGTAATCTTCCTGGCACTTGTATCTACTGTCCTTGGATGTCAGCCTCATGTGATGTTATTCTATACTCCACAAATAAGTGCAGTCCTTCTATGTCTGTCCCTCTCTTTCTGACTCATTTCACTTAGCATGATACTCTCCAGGTCTATCCATTTATAAGCAACTTTCATGACTTCATCTCTCCTAACAGCTGCATACTATTCCATTGTGTAAATGTACCAAAGTTTCTTTAACCAATCATCTGTTTTAGGGCACTCGAGTTGTTTCCATATTTTAGCTATTGTGAACAGTGCTGCAATGAATATATAAGTACAAATGTCATTTCTACTGTGCTTTTTTGCATCCTCGGGATATATTCCCAGAAGTGGTATTGCGGGTTCATATTTCTAGTTTTTGAAGGACTATCCATATTGTTTTCCAGAAAGGCTGGACCAGTCAACATTCCCACCAACAATGAAAGAGCGTCCCTTTTCCCCCACATCTACGCCAGCACTGGTTGCTTTTGTTCTTTTGAATGTGTGCCAGTCTCTGTGGTGTGAGATGATATCTCATTGTTGTTTTGATTCGCATCTCCATGATGACTAGCGATGTGGATAATTTTTTTATGTGCCTTTTAGCCATTTGTATCTCTTTCTTGAGGAAATTTCTGTTCATTTCTTCTCCCCATTTTTTGATGGGGTTGGAGATTTTTTTCTTATACAATTCTACTAGTGTCTTGTGTATCCTGGATATTAATCCCTTATCAGATGGGTATTGGGTAAATATTTGTTCCCATTCTTTGGGCTCTTCCTGTACTTGGGTCACTGTTTCTTTTGAGTTGTAGAAGCTCCTTAGTTTGATGTAGTCCCATTTGTTTATGTTTGCTTCCATTTGCATGGTCTGTGGTGTTTCATCCTTAAAGGTACTTTTAGCTTCGATGTCATAGAGAGTTCTGCCTACATTTTCTTCTATGTACTTTATAGATTTATGTCTGATATTGAGGTCTTTAATCTATTTTTATCTGACTTTTGTGTCTGGCATTAGAGTCAGAGTTCATTTTTCTGCAGATAGCTATCCAGTTTTCCCAGCACCACTTGTTGAAGAGACTTTCCTTGTTCCACTTCACATTTCTTGCTGAACGGAGTCATTTTTATTGATACAGTATTAATTTATAATTCCAAGATGGAGTAAGGAGGATTTTTATAACACAAGATGCCATACGGTAAGACTACATGATTTTCCTCCAATGGGTTAGAGAAAAAAGTGTGTTCCAGGCCTGCTCCCTAATAACTAAGCTCCATCTCTGTCTTTATCTAGTTCTTATGCATTTGAACTCCATTTCTTGTCAGTTGATGTAATCTATTTAGGAAGAAAGGAGGTTAAGTCTTAGTCAGGTCAAATAGTGATAACCTGTGTGACATGAACTCTTCTTGTCTCTCGAGAAACCTGAGGTTAGTGAGGGGCAGTCACAGACTACAATTAATTGTTTGGAGTTCGGGCTTTATAAACATAGATACTGAAAGCTTTCAAGGACTATTTTCACAAGATTTGTGATAAAAGAAAAAAAACACATTTCCTGAGAATGATAACAAATAAAAAAAGCCAATGATTTAGTATAGTCTTATAACATTGACCTCTGCAGCAGAGCTATATGAAATTTTCACATGCAAACTAGTAAAACCCCACTAAATCAAATTACATTTACAAATTAGTTTGACTGCAAGTTTTAAATTGAAGCCACAATATTAATCTATCACAAATTTAAAGCTTCCGAGACCCCACAAGTACCTGAAAGTCCCTGGGAAAGGAGCTGTCACATTGTTTTACTATGAAATTGATGTAGTTGCGAAATTTTTTGCCCACCATTGCCTCCTTCCCAATGTCACATCAATTCCCAAGTGATGGATATAAAAGGGTTTTTAATCACTATAGTCAAATGGGCACATACTTCAAGAAACTTCAAGGAACTTATTATCTAAAACCATAAGATAAAAAACAAAAAGGTAGAATTTTCCACAGAGATCATTTGTCTAGTTGGCTTCTCTAATGGAAGATGGCATAAATTTTCAGCCTTCAGAGTTTGAGACTGGAGATTTTTTTTACCACGGCGCAGTCAGGGATACATTTAGAAAGAGCAAGTGATTGGGTTCTGGGAAAGACAGAGAATACAAGTTAGAAACTCTTAGAAATTACTGATACTAAAAAAATGATATATGACAAATACGCCATTTACAGTTTGACCATGGAAAGAAAAGTTAGAGGCGATTGTTAAAGATGTAGAATGTTTCAAATTGGCTACTGTGACCAATGAAGAAAATGATATTCAGTATTTTAGGATAAATGATGGTGGAGCATCATTTATCCTAAAATACAAAATTTAACTCTAGTTTGGTACAAATATTTATTTTAAAACAAAAATAATGACCTTGTTAATCATGTTCTATGCGTTAACCATATTCTATGTGTTGCATAGTTCTTGCTGAAAAAGAATTCTGATTATTGAAAATCATCAAATCTCCCAGACCATTTCAGAGCCTAAGACTTGATGCAAATGCTTATCAAGCACTTTCCCCACCAGATAAAAATCTGGAGACAGAAATTCTCCTCTGAAGTTTAGGCAGGTTACACTGAAGCATGGCCTGAACTTAAATAAGTGAAAATATAATATTATGAAAGCTAAGTACTATTTCTATTGGCACTGAATGCTGTGAGAATTGAGAACACTGGTATCATGTTCCTTTTCTCCTTCTTGTCATTTGCTACACCAGCAAAACCCACCAGCCTACAAAGAACTCTGTAGTTTAACACACAGTCTCCTCTAAAATCTTCTGGATGGAGATGTACAACTATCCATCCCTTGAAGAATAGTCATTCACCTTAAATAACATGATCATTTTCTCTGACAGTCAGGTCAATGAACAGAGGAAATTTAAAACCGAGAAAAATAGGGCACTGCAATGCCAGCCTACCAGCACACCAACAGTTATAAATTAATGCAAATATATGTTCAGTATTGTAGAACATTCAAAGGTATAGAGATAAGTGGAATGAACTTCATAACTAGACTTGTTCCTAAGTGTCTCTTATATTGAGTTGATTATTTTGTTTCCTTCGCTAGTGGTGTTTTGTTTTAATTTCTAGCATTTGAGAACCAGTTCCAGCAAAAAGCATATAAATCTTGCTCATTAGTTTAAACACAGCTTTTGAACTGAGTTAGTGTTTTTTCACTTACATGAACATTGTCCTGTGAAAGAAATGGCTCTGACTTTGTGAGATGCAATTTTTAAAGTAGAGCCTGGGAATTGGTTGTGATAAATAAAGTGTTTTACTATAAATAAATGTGAATCATAAACTCAAAAAGTTCCCAAAACAGCCCACAGAGAAACAAAGAGAATTTTTTCTAGAAAGAAATTATAGGAAACTTTGACTTCAAGTTATGAGTTCAGGTTATTAAATAGTATATTTGTATGTATTATTGATACACCAAACAAAGATACACTAATTCTCATCAACATTGTGCTGTATTTATAATCTTAAGGATTCACAACTACAATTGTCTAGACAATTCTCCCAAAGCATTTAATACTAGGCCACATGAAAGCATTTGTTCTTACAAACATATAATCATAGGTACATAACAAAGAAATATTATCAAATGCAAATAAAGACTTCTCAACATGCTTTACTCTGAAAAGTTCAAGTGAAAACAAAATAAAAAATGAATTGAGAATATAATTTTCAAAATTGAGTTACAATGGATACTGATGAATATTGTGGGGGTGGAGAGATAGTACAGTGATTAAAGCACGTGCCTCTCATGCAGCCAACCCAGGTTTGATCTCTGGCAGCCTTTAAGATCTTCCAAGCATCAGGAGTGATCTCTGCATGCAGAGCCAATTAAGCTCTGAGCATCACTGAGTGCAGCCCAAAACCAAATAGATGTTGTGAGAAAGAAATGAACCCATCTGAGAAAGTCAAGAAACATGGAATTAGATCTCTGCTCTACCCCACCCTGGCAATGATTCTCAATCGTCCTGTACTGTAATTCTTTAATCCATTAATTAAAGATTTCTCTGTTACTTCCCTTAGTTCCACTTTTCTGGCTAATAATGCTAGAGAGACAGATCTATAGGCTAAGCAATTTTCTTGCATATATTAAGCCCTAGGTTCTTTTAATTATCACTTGTATCACTTGTCATCCCGTTGCTCATCGATTCGCTCGAGCGGGCACCAGTAATATCTCCATTCGTCCGTCCCTGTCATGTGCTAGTGTAGCCCAGTGGCATCTGCTCACTCCAGGAACATGAAGAGCCTCAAACCATTCATTCAGGGTCTTGACTGGTCTTGACCGTGAAGAAGTTTGACCATCTTGTAGGTGGGCGGCCAGGCGTTCTTTTGACGTCCCTTGGAATCCAGTCGGTAAGAACTCTAGTCCAGCGGTCATCTCCAAATCGTATTACATGTCAGGCCCAACTGATTTTCAACCCCTTTTAATTTAATTAAATTTATTTATTTATTTATTGAATCACCACAAGATACACAGTTACAAATTTGTTCATGATCAGGTTTCAGTCATACAATGTCCCAGCATCCATCCCTCCAACAGTGTACTTTTCCCACCACCCATGTCCCTAGTTTCCCTCCTGCCATCACCACCACCCCAACTTCTCTGTTGCAGGCACTTTGCTTCTCTCTCTCTCTCTCCATACATAACCCTATGTCTCCTTTTGGGCATTATGGTTTGCAATAGAGATTCTGAAATTTATTACATTTATTCCTTTAACTACTTTCAGCACGCAGTTCTTATCCAGAGGGAACATTTTCAATTATATTAAGGCAAAGTATGTTTTTTAAAAATAAGACTGGGTAAATAATGCAATTGTTAACTGACTTGACCTATATTCATAATGTGGGGTGGGCATCGAGGCAGGGGTTGGGGCACATCTGGTGCTGCTCAACGCTTACTCCTAATTTTGTGCTTTGAGATCACTCCTTGTGATGCTCAAGGAAACATATTGGTGCCTGAGATCAAACCAGAACCACCTGCATGCAAGGCAAGTGGCCAGGTCACTGTCCTATTGCTCTGGCCCCTGGTTCATAAATTTTGAAATTAAAAGTTTTAACAAAGTTCTGCTTTTTAAGTTAGTGTGCATCATTCATATATGGCTCGATATTTTTCTTTTAAGTTTTTTAAAATTATCTAACAGTTCTATTTTATAAGTCATCTCAAACATTCGGTCTTTTTGTAGCTCAACAAGGTATATTAAATTCCAAAGTTCACACCACTAATGAGAAGAGTCATTGTAATTCCACCCCAGGTTTGTCTATCTATAAAGTCTATACCTTTAATCACTGCATTCATTATATTTCTTAAGGAATGTAGGAAAATATAACCTGGATCTCAATTTTACTCATTATTGTAATGTTTTCCTAGCATTCACACCTGACCCTTTAATTGTCTGTGTCAAGGATAATATCATAAGTTTGGTTAGATGAGAATGCTAATACCCTTAATTTCCTTCTACTTTTTCCTCATGGTTTCCAGGCTTTCTTAATCTTTGCTTTTCTAATCAGTTTAGTGATTAAATATAGGAGTCTTGGCATCAAAGAAAGCTGGATGTCAAATTCAAATCTGACAGTTTTGATAGTGAAATAGTTTAAAGGCCTAAGACACCAAAGTGGAAATTATAGCATGTCTTGTATTAGTGAATTGATGAAGATGGTTCACTGCACCTGGGAAAAAGTGGTGACAGAAGCTCCATGAACGTCTATTTGTATTCTGAAGATGAAGATGCTTCAGAGAAAGAACTAATTCTTGATGCCTGGCGTTTAGCCTTTCCTGCATGTTTGTAGTGATAGTCACCGTTACTGACTCATTCCAGCAAAATTTTATTCATGTGTGTGAAAGATATTGTTTAACTGGTGAGCAGCAGAAACTATTTGACCTATATTATGATCTAATGATTATGATTTTGAGCATTGGTTGGCACATTGTCTCAAACCTATTTTCAGCTCAATCTTCCGAAAAAAATTGATGTTAGAGAAAGGAACTAAAGTAAACATATCAGACTAACTAATGGGGAGAACTGAATTTCAGATCACAAGTAATACTACTATTCAGCTTTGAAGATATGTAATATGCAGTTTTGATAAAGACAAAACAAAAATGTCTTCCTCCCTTCCTCTCTGCTCCTTATTGCCCCACATACCAGTGTCTCCTAGAGATGTCCGAATAGCAGCTCTGCCAGCCTGGAATGAATTCTGTCAAGAGAAAAGTTATGATTCCTGGGTGTACCGTGTCTCAATCAGACGCATCATGAAGGGGATGCCAGAGCCTGAGATAGGACTAACTACAGATACTCCTCCAGTCTGCGCACTGCCATTTGCCAAATGCAGCAATAATGATGTCATAGTTTCTTTGTTTTTCAACCACTGGTTCATCAACAGATGCTGTCTACAGAAACTCCCTGCTAGTTTACTAAGTTATTGCTGCTGAAAGGAGGTTGCCTGGATCCTAGAGTGAAAGAAAGGCTGAGGACCATGAGGCATCCTGAAACTATCACTCCTGCAAACTAGGAAAATGTGTGGTGAAAATGGTCTCTCATTCTGGGATTAGTTTTCTGATTATGTGTGGATTGAATGATTTGTTAGAGCCTTGCCCTACCCAAAACTTATTTGATGAGATGAAAACTGGAGACAAGGATAGAGAGACATTTTCGAGTATACGGTGCATTATTTGCTCCAGATTAGAGGATGCATGTGTTTCCAGAAAGCCCAGTGAATGCCACAAAAAAATGGCACAGACTCCGCTCTCTTGAAGGTACCTTTAGAAAGGCCTCTGGCTAAATAAGGAGAGCTCAGCAGCCAGATATATTTGTTATACTTGCAGAGAACTAAGAAATATGGCAATTTCAACTAGAACTCTGCTTCCATATGAGTGACTTAGAAAATAGGTGAGTATTTTCATTTCACGATGAATGGCAACATCTTTTAAGAGCTTCTGTGGAATCTTCTTGATATAATAATAATATTAAGTGCCATCAAGAGAAAGAAAATGAAGATTCAATAAGGCATGGCTAAAATCAATGATTGGGGAAGTTGAAGTAGTTTCTTACTTGTACTGCACGGTATTTAGCCTGTTCATTCATCCTAAACTGGTGACAAAAGTAATATAAAGAGATTAAACTCCTTAATGGCCATGATCCCAGAGACACACAAACCAGTCTCGGAACTGAGCAGCTCTTGGCAGAAATGCCTCTGGACTTTGCATTAGCCCCCTTCACTGGGCCACTCCAGATGGGAGCAGGTGCCGTTCCTCCACCTGTTCCCCAGGAACCTCAGCGGCCGCCATCTTCCAGAACTCATTGGAAAACCCAGGTGCAGGCCAGCAGTGACAGCAAATGCCAAGCCTCACAGGACAGGGGAGGAGCCGGCCCTTCTCCTCCCCTGCCCCTATGGGGCCCCTGAGATGACACCCATGAATGGCCCTCGTCTACTTATTAAGCTAAATGGCCATCATCCCAGAGACACACAAACCAATCTTGGAACTGAGCGGCTCTTGGCAGAAACCTCTCCAGAGCCTAATTATTAAAATTTTAGACTTCCAAGACCACTTGGCTACTCTCGAGGCCACGTGGCATCATATGCCATTCATAACCAGCAATACAAAACAAATTATCTAACATTGACTTTTCGACAGGTCTGAGTATTGGGGGGAAATTCCAAATAATAATGGTGGGACTAGTGTTGAAATATTGAATGTAATCAAAGTATAAAGACAGAGAGAGAGAGTAATGTGGAATTTATCTGCCACACAGGCAGGGGTAGGGTTGGGATGGAGGGTATGCTGTTTTTTTTTTCTTTTTTGTGTCACACCCGGCGATGCACAAGGGTTACTCCTGACTCTGCACTCAGGAATTACTCCCAAAGTTAGCATCAGTACTTATGGTTGGAGAAACAGTAATAGAGACAACAAGTAAATAATAAATATATACAGAATCAAACTAGAATTGCCATCAAAAATAACAATTTTAGTAAATATGAAAGTTAAAAAAGATAAAGGTAAGTGCTACATAAAAAAGCATGATCAGCAACAAAGAGTAATGCAATCAAAGAAAATAAAAAATAAAATAATTTACAAGTGTCAGAATGTTGGTCAAATTTTCAGGAACCAATATAAACCAATGTAAAATGCAGCATATTTTTTAAATCAAAAAAATGATAAACAATTGAAAATTCAAATCAGTATTAGCTCTGCCACAGAATATTGGGTGCTTCTGTGCAATGATGTATAAATTGGTACAGTTTGTAATATAAACAATGTAGGCTTTAAAATGTTTGTGTCTTTGTTCTCAAAAATAAGTTCTGTGGGTCAAAGAGACAGTACGGGAATTAAGGCGCCTGACTTGCACCTGGTTCAACCCAACACTGCATTTTTACTGTCCCTGAGTACCACCAGGAGTGACTCTGGCTAAGAGGAAGGACTAAGCCCAAAGCACCCAAATCCTTACTCCCACCCCAACAATGATTTTTGCAGAAAAGAAACAAAGAAAAAGAAATAAAATTTTATACAAACACAGATATTTACTGCAGCATTACTCAGGAGCAAAAAACCAGGCTTCAAATACCCTTAAATAATATATATATATATACATACATGTATATAGAGAGAGAGGTATAAAGACCTTCAGAATATCAAGCAATTATTTCAAAATGTAATTTAAAATGTGATCGTAAATGTCTATGTTTAAGTGAAATGAGGATATAGAATTAGATAAAAATTATTTCCTTAATTTTGAAAAGAAAAAACTCTAGGGAAATGTAAAGGTTAATAGGAAATAAAGGCAGAAAATGGCAGGGATAATTAGTATTTGGATAGGCTTATCCCCTAAATTTTACCTTTTGGAGATTTTCTGTTTTTTTGTTTGTTGTTTGTTTTTTAATTTTCTTGTTTTTCTTACTCAGTCTGGATTAGCTGTGAGCAGAAAGAAATTTCAGTGTGCAATTTGAGTTTCAAATAACAGCAAAATTTGGGAGATAGGAACAGCCTGAAATAAGGCAACATCTGAGTTGTGCTCACACACACAGCAGCAGCAGAGTGTAATTTTGCAGGTCTGTTATATCATGTTAGGTGAAGTACGTTCCTCTCGTTAGGCTGGTTTCACTGTGCTGCTGCATTGGAAGTTTATTCTTTTAACAATTTTATTGCATTTCTTCACAAGATAAATGTTTACCAGGGATTTGTTGCTCTTCCGGATGAGTTTGCTATGGTGTAGAGAAGATGTATTCTTGAAGGTCAGTGCCCACTTGCCATATTCTTTCCTCTTTTATTTGGTTGTGACACATGAATTGAATGTTTTCATTAGTCTGAGGCTCAGACTTTTTGCCGCTAAACCTTTTTCTTTCTCTCGCTTGTTCCGTCACAGTTTATTAAAAGCACATTTTGTTCTAGGGAATTAGATTCTTTTCTCCTCGGCTTGATGGTATTTTTGTCTTCTCACCTGAGAATTGTAGATTATAGGATAATTCAGCAATACTTTAAATGAGGAAATTTAATAAAACTGTTATGTTGAATGCAATTTAAAGGTAGCATAAAATAGATTAGTCCAAAATATATAACCTGCCTTCCAGTTTCTGAAATCTTCTATAGATAGACTGTTTTTGTGAGACAATCCAGATTTAAAATTCAATATTATGAGGACTGGAGCCATAGATAGTAGAGTGGGTAAAACATTTGCCTTTCAAGTCACTGACCTGGGTTCAATCCCCAACATCCCATATGGTCCCCTGGGTACTGCCAAGAATAATTCCGGAATGCAGAGCCAGGAATAAGCCCGGGTCATGGCTAAGTGACCACAAAAAGCAAAAAAATAAAATAATAAATAAAATAAAATTCATTATATGAATTTATAAGTACACATACAAATATGTCCACATATACACAAACATGTTCATTTATATATGCATAAAGAAAAGGGGAAGAGGACTCTAAAACACAAATCTTAAGGTCTTGCACAGTCAACCCCAGTTTAATCCCTGGAACCAAATATGGTCCCCTGGGCACCATCAGGAGTGATCCCTGAGCACAGAGCCAGGAATGTGCAAGTAATGTACACAGAGCCTAGTATATACAAACCTGAGTACTGCATGTATAGCCCAAACTCTCCTCACTCCAACCCTCCCCCCAGAAAATAGGGTGCTAGGAGAATTGAATTGAATACCAAACAGTGTGAGAAAAAGCAGATTGTTTTTCCTCTGATGTGCGTGAGGGGGGTGGAGGATGCGGGGGGCTACTGTCTCACAAACATTGCTTCCGGAAACTTTGTTTTATAGTCTCTGGATCTTGGCTATTGATGCATTGATGAACTTACATGGCACAGGAGCAGTTTGTAGGTGTGACTGCCAAGCTACTGGAAAACTGGGGATCTAGGCGGATGAAACCCAGTCCCAATCCGAGCAGGCTTGGAGATCTCATCCCTGAGTCCCATACACCTGGGTTACTCTGCCGGTTCCTTCATATGTGAGGCTCATCCAAGCGTGTAGAGAGTGGCCTTGAGCATGGCTGTGGCTGGGTTCCAGAGGTCTTTGACTGCTGGAACTCTGCTGGGGCGGGGAGGGAAACTCAACCCATCCCCCTCCTAGGGGCCCTGGTGAAGACAGCCAGGTGCGGGGCAAGAGACTCTGCAACTTCTTATAGTCTAGTTCTCCCTCTCAGAGACTCTGGCAAGGTACTGAGAGCATCCTGCCTGCAGGGCAGAGCCTGGCAAGCTCTCCGTGGCATATTTGATATGCCAAATACAGTAACAATGATGGGTCTCATTCCCCTTAGCCTGAAAGAGCCTCCAATGAGGCACCGCTGGGAAGAACAAGTAAAGAGAGGTTGCTAAAATCTTAGGACTAGGATGAATGGAGACGGTACTGGCACCTGTTCAAGCAAATCGATGATCAACGGGATGAGAGTGAAACAATGATACAGTGTGTAAGGGCTGGCGGGGGGCCTATTGTCTCCCAAACATTGCTTCAAGGTCTGCCAGCACTTTTGAAGATTCTAAGCCAATGGGGTCAGTATTTTAATGCAAGATCCTGAGGGTGCATTGCTCCGAGGGCTCAGGACTTCACCCTGCAGTGCTCTGGGGACCATGTTTTTCCAGGGATTGAAGCAGGGTCAGCTACATAGTTAATTTGTACCCAATTTGCCTAGGAAACAGAAGCCCTTAATTTACACTCAATTTTATTTCTGTTTTTCCTCCTCCCCTCTTTTCCTCCCTTCTCTCTGCCTGTGTGTGTAGATCTGTGTGTCAGACAATGTCTGAGCTATAACTTTGTTCTTTTGTATTAAATGTAGAATAAAATGACCTGAAATTACTAATTATGAATTTTTACATTTTATAATAAGTAAAAATTAGACACATTTTATTCAACTTCTTAAAAAGTTGGAAAACAAAACTTTATTTGTAAAATACTATGAATTAGAGAACTACATTTCTTTTAAAAAATGACTGAAATATTACAGCTCCAGATAAAGCCCAAGTAATAGACAATGTGCCGGACCGGAGTGATGGTATAGCAGATAGGGCATTTGCCTTGCATGCGGCCAACCTGGGTTTGATCCCCTGTAGCTCATATGGTCCCCCAAGACCGTCAGGAGTAATTCCTGAGTGTAGAGCCAGGAGTAACCCGTGAGCATTGCTGAGTGTGACCCAAAAATGCAATTTTTTTTGCATTTTTAGAAGACAATGTGTTTACTATGTGCAAGGATCTGAATTCAAAGTATTGACCTTGTTCCACACCACCAGAATCTCTGTGTATTCCCCTTAAAAACCTAAAATATTAGTCCAATTATTTGAAAGGTTCACCACAAAACTACTCAAAGTAAAATTTTACAAATCCTTGGCAAGTTATTTTACTTGTCTGATATGTTTTTGCTTCAAAAATATGTTTTAAAAAACTCACACTACAGAAAGATGCAATCATCACTAAAATTAGAGGGGGATGTAACACATTTGCTCATCCACATACACAGAAGGAAAAATTAATCACATTCATATGAAAATATAGTACTCATGGCATTATTGAAAAGCACTAAATTGAACTTTCAGAAGTTTAAAAATAAGAAGTGGGATGATAGCTTGGAGATGGTGCTCAGTAGCTAACATGCCTCTTCCACAAACATGAGACCAAGAGTTAGACCCTTGGTGCCAGCACATTGGCCCACCGTGATCCTAGAGCACCGTTGTTTGTGCCTGGCAACTCTGCTCTCTGCAGTTCCCAGTGCCACCAGCAATTTCCACTTACACTACAGGCAAAAGTGTGCCACCAACGCAACCATATG